>NW_026989169.1:0-137929 GCF_030222135.1 Aotus nancymaae
GGTAATGGGCTGAAAACGCCTGTTTGGGGACTCTGCAGAGAAAGTGTTTGCAGACTGCTGAATCCACACACCGGTTTAACTCTGGAAGTTGAGTGCACACATTGACAATCGTTCTGTTAGATAGCTGCGTTTTGGATTTAGAAGCAGATATTTCCCTGTGCTTACTGCTGTTGCTTCCATATGCCGGTAATGGGCTGAAAACGCCTGTTTGGGGACTCTGCAGAGAAAGTGTTTGCAGACTGCTGAATCCACACACGGGTTTAACTCTGGAAGTTGAGTGCACACATTGACAACCGTTCTGTTAGATAGCTGCGTTTTGGATTTAGAAGCAGATATTTCCCTGTGCTTACTGCTGTTGCTTCCATATGCCGGTAATGGGCTGAAAACGCCTGTTTTGGGACTCTGCAGAGAAACTGTTTGCAGACTGCTGAATCCACACACGGGTTTAACTCTGGAAGTTGAGTGCACACATTGACAACCGTTCTGTTAGATAGCTGCGTTTTGGATTTAGAAGCAGATATTTCCCTGTGCTTACTGCTGTTTCTTCCATATGCCGGTAACGGGCTGAAAACGCCTGTTTTGGGACTCTGCAGAGAAAGTGTTTGTAGACTGCTGAATCCACACACGGGTTTAACTCTGGAAGTTGAGTGCACACATTGACAACCGTTCTGTTAGATAGCTGCGTTTTGGATTTAGAAGCAGATATTTCCCTGTGCTTACTGCTGTTGCTTCCATATGCCGGTAATGGGCTGAAAACGCCTCTTTTGGGACTCTGCAGAGAAACTGTTTGCAGACTGCTGAATCCACACACGGGTTTAACTCTGGAAGTTGAGTGCACACATTGACAACCGTTCTGTTAGATAGCTGCATTTTGGATTTAGAAGCAGATATTTCCCTGTGCTTACTGCTGTTTCTTCCATATGCCGGTAATGGGCTGAAAACGCCTGTTTTGGGACTCTGCAGAGAAAGTGTTTGCAGACTGCTGAATCCACACCCCGGTTTAACTCTGGAAGTTGAGTGCACACATTGACAACCGTTCTGATAGATAGCTGCGTTTTGGATTTAGAAGCAGATATTTCCCTGGGCTTACTGCTGTTTCTTCCATATGCCGGTAATGGGCTGAAAACGCCTGTTTGGGGACTCTGCAGAGAAAGTGTTTGCAGACTGCTGAATACACACACGGGTTTAACTCTGGAAGTTGAGTGCACACATTGACAACCGTTCTGTTAGATAGCTGCGTTTTGGATTTAGAAGCAGATATTTCCCTGTGCTTACTGCTGTTTCTTCCATATGCCGGTAATGGAGTGAAAACGCCTGTTTGGGGACTCTGCAGAGAAAGTGTTTGCAGGCTGCTGAATCCACACACGGGTTTAACTCTGGAAGTTGAGTGCACACATTGACAACCGTTCTGTTAGATAGCTGCGTTTTGGATTTAGAAGCAGATATTTCCCTGGGCTTACTGCTGTTTCTTCCATATGCCGGTAATGGGCTGAAAACGCCTGTTTTGGGACTCTGCAGAGAAAGTGTTTGCAGACTGCTGAATCCACACACGGGTTTAACTCTGGAAGTTGAGTGCACACATTGACAGCCGTTCTGTTAGATAGCTGCGTTTTGGATTTAGAAGCAGATATTTCCCTGGGCTTACTGCTGTTGCTTCCATATGCCGGTAATGGGCTGAAAACGCCTGTTTTGGGACTCTGCAGAGAAACTGTTTGCAGACTGCTGAATCCACACACGGGTTTAACTCTGGAAGTTGAGTGCACACATTGACAACCGTTCTGTTAGATAGCTGCGTTTTGGATTTAGAAGCAGATATTTCCCTGTGCTTACTGCTGTTTCTTCCATATGCCGGTAATGGGCTGAAAACGCCTGTTTTGGGACTCTGCAGAGAAAGTGTTTGCAGACTGCTGAATCCACACACGGGTTTAACTCTGGAAGTTGAGTGCACACATTGACAACCGTTCTGTTAGATAGCTGCGTTTTGGATTTAGAAGCAGATATTTCCCTGTGCTTACTGCTGTTGCTTCCATATGCCGGTAATGGGCTGAAAACGCCTGTTTTGGGACTCTGCAGAGAAAGTGTTTGCAGACTGCTGAATCCACACACGGGTTTAACTCTGGAAGTTGAGTGCACACATTGACAACCGTTCTGTTAGATAGCTGCGTTTTGGATTTAGAAGCAGATATTTCCCTGTGCTTACTGCTGTTTCTTCCATATGCCGGTAATGGGCTGAAAACTCCTGTTTTGGGACTCTGCAGAGAAACTGTTTGCAGACTGCTGAATCCACACACGGGTTTAACTCTGGAAGTTGAGTGCACACATTGACAACCGTTCTGTTAGATAGCTGCGTTTTGGATTTAGAAGCAGATATTTCCCTGTGCTTACTGCTGTTGCTTCCATATGCCGGTAATGGGCTGAAAACGCCTGTTTGGGGACTCTGCAGAGAAAGTGTTTGCAGACTGCTGAATCCACACACGGGTTTAACTCTGGAAGTTGAGTGCACACATTGACAACCGTTCTGTTAGATAGCTGCGTTTTGGATTTAGAAGCAGATATTTCCCTGTGCTTACTGCTGTTGCTTCCATATGCCGGTAATGGGCTGAAAACGCCTGTTTTGGGACTCTGCAGAGAAAGTGTTTGCAGACTGCTGAATCCACACACGGGTTTAACTCTGGAAGTTGAGTGCACACATTGACAACCGTTCTGTTAGATAGCTGCGTTTTGGATTTAGAAGCAGATATTTCCCTGTGCTTACTGCTGTTTCTTCCATATGCCGGTAATGGGCTGAAAACGCCTGTTTTGGGACTCTGCAGAGAAAGTGTTTGCAGACTGCTGAATCCACACACGGGTTTAACTCTGGAAGTTGAGTGCACACATTGACAACCGTTCTGTTAGATAGCTGCGTTTTGGATTTAGAAGCAGATATTTCCCTGTGCTTACTGCTGTTTCTTCCATATGCCGGTAATGGGCTGAAAACGCCTGTTTTGGGACTCTGCAGAGAAAGTGTTTGCAGACTGCTGAATCCACACACGGGTTTAACTCTGGAAGTTGAGTGCACACATTGACAACCGTTCTGTTAGATAGCTGCGTTTTGGATTTAGAAGCAGATATTTCCCTGGGCTTACTGCTGTTTCTTCCATATGCCGGTAATGGGCTGAAAACGCCTGTTTTGGGACTCTGCAGAGAAAGTGTTTGCAGACTGCTGAATCCACACACGGGTTTAACTCTGGAAGTTGAGTGCACGCATTGACAACCGTTCTGGTAGATAGCTGCGTTTTGGATTTAGAAGCAGATATTTCCCTGGGCTTACTGCTGTTTCTTCCATATGCCGGTAATGGGCTGAAAACGCCTGTTTTGGGACTCTGCAGAGAAAGTGTTTGCAGACTGCTGAATCCACACACGGGTTTAACTCTGGAAGTTGAGTGCACACATTGACAACCGTTCTGTTAGATAGCTGCGTTTTGGATTTGGAAGCAGATATTTCCCTGTGCTTACTGCTGTTTCTTCCATATGCCGGTAATGGGCTGAAAACGCCTGTTTTGGGACTCTGCAGAGAAAGTGTTTGCAGACTGCTGAATCCACACACGGGTTTAACTCTGGAAGTTGAGTGCACACATTGACAACCGTTCTGTTAGATAGCTGCGTTTTGGATTTAGAAGCAGATATTTCCCTGTGCTTACTGCTGTTTCTTCCATATGCCGGTAATGGGCTGAAAAAACGCCTGTTTTGGACTCTGCAGAGAAAGTGTTTGCAGACTGCTGAATCCACACACGGGTTTAACTCTGGAAGTTGAGTGCACACATTGACAACCGTTCTGTTAGATAGCTGCGTTTTGGATTTAGAAGCAGATATTTCCCTGTGCTTACTGCTGTTTCTTCCATATGCCGGTAATGGAGTGAAAACGCCTGTTTTGGGACTCTGCAGAGAAAGTGTTTGCAGACTGCTGAATCCACACACGGGTTTAACTCTGGAAGTTGAGTGCACACATTGACAACCGTTCTGTTAGATAGCTGCGTTTGGATTTAGAAGCAGATATTTCCCTGGGCTTACTGCTGTTTCTTCCATATGCCGGTAATGGGCTGAAAACGCCTGTTTTGGGACTCTGCAGAGAAAGTGTTTGCAGACTGCTGAATCCACACACGGGTTTAACTCTGGAAGTTGAGTGCACACATTGACAGCCGTTCTGTTAGATAGCTGCGTTTTGGATTTAGAAGCAGATATTTCCCTGGGCTTACTGCTGTTGCTTCCATATGCCGGTAATGGGCTGAAAACGCCTGTTTTGGGACTCTGCAGAGAAACTGTTTGCAGACTGCTGAATCCACACACGGGTTTAACTCTGGAAGTTGAGTGCACACATTGACAACCGTTCTGTTAGATAGCTGCGTTTTGGATTTAGAAGCAGATATTTCCCTGTGCTTACTGCTGTTTCTTCCATATGCCGGTAATGGGCTGAAAACGCCTGTTTTGGGACTCTGCAGAGAAAGTGTTTGCAGACTGCTGAATCCACACACGGGTTTAACTCTGGAAGTTGAGTGCACACATTGACAACCGTTCTGTTAGATAGCTGCGTTTTGGATTTAGAAGCAGATATTTCCCTGTGCTTACTGCTGTTGCTTCCATATGCCGGTAATGGGCTGAAAACGCCTGTTTTGGGACTCTGCAGAGAAAGTGTTTGCAGACTGCTGAATCCACACACGGGTTTAACTCTGGAAGTTGAGTGCACACATTGACAACCGTTCTGTTAGATAGCTGCGTTTTGGATTTAGAAGCAGATATTTCCCTGTGCTTACTGCTGTTTCTTCCATATGCCGGTAATGGGCTGAAAACTCCTGTTTTGGGACTCTGCAGAGAACTGTTTGCAGACTGCTGAATCCACACACGGGTTTAACTCTGGAAGTTGAGTGCACACATTGACAACCGTTCTGTTAGATAGCTGCGTTTTGGATTTAGAAGCAGATATTTCCCTGTGCTTACTGCTGTTGCTTCCATATGCCGGTAATGGGCTGAAAACGCCTGTTTGGGGACTCTGCAGAGAAAGTGTTTGCAGACTGCTGAATCCACACACGGGTTTAACTCTGGAAGTTGAGTGCACACATTGACAACCGTTCTGTTAGATAGCTGCGTTTTGGATTTAGAAGCAGATATTTCCCTGTGCTTACTGCTGTTGCTTCCATATGCCGGTAATGGGCTGAAAACGCCTGTTTTGGGACTCTGCAGAGAAAGTGTTTGCAGACTGCTGAATCCACACACCGGGTTTAACTCTGGAAGTTGAGTGCACACATTGACAACCGTTCTGTTAGATAGCTGCGTTTTGGATTTAGAAGCAGATATTTCCCTGTGCTTACTGCTGTTTCTTCCATATGCCGGTAATGGGCTGAAAACGCCTGTTTTGGGACTCTGCAGAGAAAGTGTTTGCAGACTGCTGAATCCACACACGGGTTTAACTCTGGAAGTTGAGTGCACACATTGACAACCGTTCTGTTAGATAGCTGCGTTTTGGATTTAGAAGCAGATATTTCCCTGTGCTTACTGCTGTTTCTTCCATATGCCGGTAATGGGCTGAAAACGCCTGTTTTGGGACTCTGCAGAGAAAGTGTTTGCAGACTGCTGAATCCACACACGGGTTTAACTCTGGAAGTTGAGTGCACACATTGACAACCGTTCTGTTAGATAGCTGCGTTTTGGATTTAGAAGCAGATATTTCCCTGGGCTTACTGCTGTTTCTTCCATATGCCGGTAATGGGCTGAAAACGCCTGTTTTGGGACTCTGCAGAGAAAGTGTTTGCAGACTGCTGAATCCACACACGGGTTTAACTCTGGAAGTTGAGTGCACGCATTGACAACCGTTCTGGTAGATAGCTGCGTTTTGGATTTAGAAGCAGATATTTCCCTGGGCTTACTGCTGTTTCTTCCATATGCCGGTAATGGGCTGAAAACGCCTGTTTTGGGACTCTGCAGAGAAAGTGTTTGCAGACTGCTGAATCCACACACGGGTTTAACTCTGGAAGTTGAGTGCACACATTGACAACCGTTCTGTTAGATAGCTGCGTTTTGGATTTGGAAGCAGATATTTCCCTGTGCTTACTGCTGTTTCTTCCATATGCCGGTAATGGGCTGAAAACGCCTGTTTTGGGACTCTGCAGAGAAAGGTTTGCAGACTGCTGAATCCACACACGGGTTTAACTCTGGAAGTTGAGTGCACACATTGACAACCGTTCTGTTAGATAGCTGCGTTTTGGATTTAGAAGCAGATATTTCCCTGTGCTTACTGCTGTTTCTTCCATATGCCGGTAATGGGCTGAAAACGCCTGTTTTGGGACTCTGCAGAGAAAGTGTTTGCAGACTGCTGAATCCACACACGGGTTTAACTCTGGAAGTTGAGTGCACACATTGACAACCGTTCTGTTAGATAGCTGCGTTTTGGATTTAGAAGCAGATATTTCCCTGTGCTTACTGCTGTTTCTTCCATATGCCGGTAATGGAGTGAAAACGCCTGTTTTGGGACTCTGCAGAGAAAGTGTTTGCAGACTGCTGAATCCACACACGGGTTTAACTCTGGAAGTTGAGTGCACACATTGACAAACCGTTCTGTTAGATAGCTGCGTTTTGGATTTAGAAGCAGATATTTCCCTGGGCTTACTGCTGTTTCTTCCATATGCCGGTAAAGGGCTGAAAACGCCTGTTTTGGGACTCTGCAGAGAAACTGTTTGCAGACTGCTGAATCCACACACGGGTTTAACTCTGGAAGTTGAGTGCACACATTGACAACCGTTCTGTTAGATAGCTGCGTTTTGGATTTAGAAGCAGATATTTCCCTGGGCTTACTGCTGTTGCTTCCATATGCCGGTAATGGGCTGAAAACGCCTGTTTTGGGACTCTGCAGAGAAACTGTTTGCAGACTGCTGAATCCACACACGGGTTTAACTCTGGAAGTTGAGTGCACACATTGACAACCGTTCTGGTAGATAGCTGCGTTTTGGATTTAGAAGCAGATATTTCCCTGGGCTTACTGCTGTTTCTTCCATATGCCGGTAATGGGCTGAAAACGCCTGTTTTGGGACTCTGCAGAGAAAGTGTTTGCAGACTGCTGAATCCACACACGGGTTTAACTCTGGAAGTTGAGTGCACACATTGACAACCGTTCTGTTAGATAGCTGCGTTTTGGATTTAGAAGCAGATATTTCCCTGTGCTTACTGCTGTTTCTTCCATATGCCGGTAATGGGCTGAAAACGCCTGTTTTGGGACTCTGCAGAGAAAGTGTTTGCAGACTGCTGAATCCACACACGGGTTTAACTCTGGAAGTTGAGTGCACACATTGACAACCGTTCTGTTAGATAGCTGCGTTTTGGATTTAGAAGCAGATATTTCCCTGTGCTTACTGCTGTTTCTTCCATATGCCGGTAATGGGCTGAAAACGCCTGTTTTGGGACTCTGCAGAGAAAGTGTTTGCAGACTGCTGAATCCACACACGGGTTTAACTCTGGAAGTTGAGTGCACACATTGACAACCGTTCTGTTAGATAGCTGCGTTTTGGATTTAGAAGCAGATATTTCCCTGTGCTTACTGCTGTTTCTTCCATATGCCGGTAATGGAGTGAAAACGCCTGTTTTGGGACTCTGCAGAGAAAGTGTTTGCAGACTGCTGAATCCACACACGGGTTTAACTCTGGAAGTTGAGTGCACACATTGACAACCGTTCTGTTAGATAGCTGCGTTTTGGATTTAGAAGCAGATATTTCCCTGGGCTTACTGCTGTTTCTTCCATATGCCGGTAATGGGCTGAAAACGCCTGTTTTGGGACTCTGCAGAGAAAGTGTTTGCAGACTGCTGAATCCACACACGGGTTTAACTCTGGAAGTTGAGTGCACACATTGACAACCGTTCTGTTAGATAGCTGCGTTTTGGATTTAGAAGCAGATATTTCCCTGGGCTTACTGCTGTTGCTTCCATATGCCGGTAATGGGCTGAAAACGCCTGTTTTGGGACTCTGCAGAGAAAGTGTTTGCAGACTGCTGAATCCACACACGGGTTTAACTCTGGAAGTTGAGTGCACACATTGACAACCGTTCTGTTAGATAGCTGCGTTTTGGATTTAGAAGCAGATATTTCCCTGTGCTTACTGCTGTTGCTTCCATATGCCGGTAATGGGCTGAAAACGCCTGTTTGGGGACTCTGCAGAGAAAGTGTTTGCAGACTGCTGAATCCACACACGGGTTTAACTCTGGAAGTTGAGTGCACACATTGACAACCGTTCTGTTAGATAGCTGCGTTTTGGATTTAGAAGCAGATATTTCCCTGTGCTTACTGCTGTTTCTTCCATATGCCGGTAATGGGCTGAAAACGCCTGTTTTGGGACTCTGCAGAGAAAGTGTTTGCAGACTGATGAATCCACACACGGGTTTAACTCTGGAAGTTGAGTGCACACATTGACAACCGTTCTGTTAGATAGCTGCGTTTTGGATTTAGAAGCAGATATTTCCCTGTGCTTACTGCTGTTTCTTCCATATGCCGGTAATGGGCTGAAAACGCCTGTTTTGGGACTCTGCAGAGAAAGTGTTTGCAGACTGCTGAATCCACACACGGGTTTAACTCTGGAAGTTGAGTGCACACATTGACAACCGTTCTGTTAGATAGCTGCGTTTTGGATTTAGAAGCAGATATTTCCCTGTGCTTACTGCTGTTTCTTCCATATGCCGGTAATGGGCTGAAAACGCCTGTTTTGGGACTCTGCAGAGAAAGTGTTGCAGACTGCTGAATACACACACGGGTTTAACTCTGGAAGTTGAGTGCACACATTGACAACCGTTCTGTTAGATAGCTGCGTTTTGGATTTAGAAGCAGATATTTCCCTGTGCTTACTGCTGTTGCTTCCATATGCCGGTAATGGGCTGAAAACGCCTGTTTTGGTACTCTGCAGAGAAAGTGTTTGCAGACTGCTGAATCCACACACGGGTTTAACTCTGGAAGTTGAGTGCACACATTGACAACCGTTCTGTTAGATAGCTGCGTTTTGGATTTAGAAGCAGATATTTCCCTGTGCTTACTGCTGTTGCTTCCATATGCCGGTAATGGGCTGAAAACGCCTGTTTGGGGACTCTGCAGAGAAACTGTTTGCAGACTGCTGAATCCACACACGGGTTTAACTCTGGAAGTTGAGTGCACACATTGACAACCGTTCTGTTAGATAGCTGCGTTTTGGATTTAGAAGCAGATATTTCCCTGTGCTTACTGCTGTTGCTTCCATATGCCGGTAATGGGCTGAAAACGCCTGTTTTGGGACTCTGCAGAGAAAGTGTTTGCAGACTGCTGAATCCACACACGGGTTTAACTCTGGAAGTTGAGTGCACACATTGACAACCGTTCTGTTAGATAGCTGCGTTTTGGATTTAGAAGCAGATATTTCCCTGTGCTTACTGCTGTTGCTTCCATATGCCGGTAATGGGCTGAAAACGCCTGTTTTGGGACTCTGCAGAGAAAGTGTTTGCAGACTGCTGAATCCACACACGGGTTTAACTCTGGAAGTTGAGTGCACACATTGACAACCGTTCTGTTAGATAGCTTCGTTTTGGATTTAGAAGCAGATATTTCCCTGTGCTTACTGCTGTTTCTTCCATATGCCGGTAATGGGCTGAAAAAGCCTGTTTTGGGACTCTGCAGAGAAAGTGTTTGCAGACTGCTGAATCCACACACGGGTTTAACTCTGGAAGTTGAGTGCACACATTGACAACCGTTCTGTTAGATAGCTGCGTTTTGGATTTAGAAGCAGATATTTCCCTGTGCTTACTGCTGTTTCTTCCATATGCCGGTAATGGGCTGAAAACGCCTGTTTTGGGACTCTGCAGAGAAAGTGTTTGCAGACTGCTGAATCCACACACGGGTTTAACTCTGGAAGTTGAGTGCACACATTGACAACCGTTCTGTTAGATAGCTGCGTTTTGGATTTAGAAGCAGATATTTCCCTGTGCTTACTGCTGTTTCTTCCATATGCCGGTAATGGGCTGAAAACGCCTGTTTTGGGACTCTGCAGAGAAAGTGTTTGCAGACTGCTGAATACACACACGGGTTTAACTCTGGAAGTTGAGTGCACACATTGACAACCGTTCTGTTAGATAGCTGCGTTTTGGATTTAGAAGCAGATATTTCCCTGTGCTTACTGCTGTTTCTTCCATATGCCGGTAATGGGCTGAAAACGCCTGTTTGGGGACTCTGCAGAGAAAGTGTTTGCAGACTGCTGAATCCACACACCGGTTTAACTCTGGAAGTTGAGTGCACACATTGACAATCGTTCTGTTAGATAGCTGCGTTTTGGATTTAGAAGCAGATATTTCCCTGTGCTTACTGCTGTTTCTTCCATATGCCGGTAATGGGCTGAAAACGCCTGTTTGGGGACTCTGCAGAGAAAGTGTTTGCAGACTGCTGAATCCACACACCGGTTTAACTCTGGAAGTTGAGTGCACACATTGACAATCGTTCTGTTAGATAGCTGCGTTTTGGATTTAGAAGCAGATATTTCCCTGTGCTTACTGCTGTTGCTTCCATATGCCGGTAATGGGCTGAAAACGCCTGTTTGGGGACTCTGCAGAGAAAGTGTTTGCAGACTGCTGAATCCACACACGGGTTTAACTCTGGAAGTTGAGTGCACACATTGACAACCGTTCTGTTAGATAGCTGCGTTTTGGATTTAGAAGCAGATATTTCCCTGTGCTTACTGCTGTTGCTTCCATATGCCGGTAATGGGCTGAAAACGCCTGTTTTGGGACTCTGCAGAGAAAGTGTTTGCAGACTGCTGAATCCACACACGGGTTTAACTCTGGAAGTTGAGTGCACACATTGACAACCGTTCTGTTAGATAGCTGCGTTTTGGATTTAGAAGCAGATATTTCCCTGTGCTTACTGCTGTTGCTTCCATATGCCGGTAATGGGCTGAAAACGCCTGTTTTGGGACTCTGCAGAGAAAGTGTTTGCAGACTGCTGAATCCACACACGGGTTTAACTCTGGAAGTTGAGTGCACACATTGACAACCGTTCTGTTAGATAGCTGCGTTTTGGATTTAGAAGCAGATATTTCCCTGTGCTTACTGCTGTTGCTTCCATATGCCGGTAATGGGCTGAAAACGCCTGTTTTGGGACTCTGCAGAGAAACTGTTTGCAGACTGCTGAATCCACACACGGGTTTAACTCTGGAAGTTGAGTGCACACATTGACAACCGTTCTGTTAGATAGCTGCATTTTGGATTTAGAAGCAGATATTTCCCTGTGCTTACTGCTGTTTCTTCCATATGCCGGTAATGGGCTGAAAACGCCTGTTTTGGGACTCTGCAGAGAAAGTGTTTGCAGACTGCTGAATCCACACACGGGTTTAACTCTGGAAGTTGAGTGCACACATTGACAACCGTTCTGTTAGATAGCTGCGTTTTGGATTTAGAAGCAGATATTTCCCTGGGCTTACTGCTGTTTCTTCCATATGCCGGTAATGGGCTGAAAACGCCTGTTTTGGGACTCTGCAGAGAAAGTGTTTGCAGACTGCTGAATCCACACACGGGTTTAACTCTGGAAGTTGAGTGCACACATTGACAACCGTTCTGTTAGATAGCTGCGTTTTGGATTTGGAAGCAGATATTTCCCTGTGCTTACTGCTGTTTCTTCCATATGCCGGTAATGGGCTGAAAACGCCTGTTTTGGGACTCTGCAGAGAAAGTGTTTGCAGACTGCTGAATCCACACACGGGTTTAACTCTGGAAGTTGAGTGCACACATTGACAACCGTTCTGTTAGATAGCTGCGTTTTGGATTTAGAAGCAGATATTTCGCTGTGCTTACTGCTGTTTCTTCCATATGCCGGTAATGGGCTGAAAACGCCTGTTTTGGGACTCTGCAGAGAAAGTGTTTGCAGACTGCTGAATACACACACGGGTTTAACTCTGGAAGTTGAGTGCACACATTGACAACCGTTCTGTTAGATAGCTGCGTTTTGGATTTAGAAGCAGATATTTCCCTGTGCTTACTGCTGTTGCTTCCATATGCCGGTAATGGGCTGAAAACGCCTGTTTTGGGACTCTGCAGAGAAAGTGTTTGCAGACTGCTGAATCCACACACGTGTTTAACTCTGGAAGTTGAGTGCACACATTGACAACCGTTCTGTTAGATAGCTGCGTTTTGGATTTAGAAGCAGATATTTCCCTGTGCTTACTGCTGTTGCTTCCATATGCCGGTAATGGGCTGAAAACGCCTGTTTTGGGACTCTGCAGAGAAACTGTTTGCAGACTGCTGAATCCACACACGGGTTTAACTCTGGAAGTTGAGTGCACACATTGACAACCGTTCTGTTAGATAGCTGCGTTTTGGATTTAGAAGCAGATATTTCGCTGTGCTTACCGCTGTTTCTTCCATATGCCGGTAATGGGCTGAAAACGCCTGTTTTGGGACTCTGCAGAGAAAGTGTTTGCAGACTGCTGAATACACACACGGGTTTAACTCTGGAAGTTGAGTGCACACATTGACAACCGTTCTGTTAGATAGCTGCGTTTTGGATTTAGAAGCAGATATTTCCCTGTGCTTACTGCTGTTGCTTCCATATGCCGGTAATGGGCTGAAAACGCCTGTTTTGGGACTCTGCAGAGAAAGTGTTTGCAGACTGCTGAATCCACACACGTGTTTAACTCTGGAAGTTGAGTGCACACATTGACAACCGTTCTGTTAGATAGCTGCGTTTTGGATTTAGAAGCAGATATTTCCCTGTGCTTACTGCTGTTGCTTCCATATGCCGGTAATGGGCTGAAAACGCCTGTTTTGGGACTCTGCAGAGAAACTGTTTGCAGACTGCTGAATCCACACACGGGTTTAACTCTGGAAGTTGAGTGCACACATTGACAACCGTTCTGTTAGATAGCTGCGTTTTGGATTTAGAAGCAGATATTTCCCTGTGCTTACTGCTGTTGCTTCCATATGCCGGTAATGGGCTGAAAACGCCTGTTTTGGGACTCTGCAGAGAAACTGTTTGCAGACTGCTGAATCCACACACGGGTTTAACTCTGGAAGTTGAGTGCACACATTGACAACCGTTCTGTTAGATAGCTGCGTTTTGGATTTAGAAGCAGATATTTCCCTGTGCTTACTGCTGTTGCTTCCATATGCCGGTAATGGGCTGAAAACGCCTGTTTTGGGACTCTGCAGAGAAAGTGTTTGCAGACTGCTGAATCCACACACGGGTTTAACTCTGGAAGTTGAGTGCACACATTGACAACCGTTCTGTTAGATAGCTGCGTTTTGGATTTAGAAGCAGATATTTCCCTGTGCTTACTGCTGTTTCTTCCATATGCCGGTAATGGGCTGAAAACGCCTGTTTTGGGACTCTGCAGAGAAAGTGTTTGCAGACTGCTGAATCCACACACGGGTTTAACTCTGGAAGTTGAGTGCACACATTGACAACCGTTCTGTTAGATAGCTGCGTTTTGGATTTAGAAGCAGATATTTCCCTGTGCTTACTGCTGTTGCTTCCATATGCCAGTAACGGGCTGAAAACGCCTGTTTTGGGACTCTGCAGAGAAAGTGTTTGCAGACTGCTGAATCCACACACGGGTTTAACTCTGGAAGTTGAGTGCACACATTGACAACCGTTCTGTTAGATAGCTGCGTTTTGGATTTAGAAGCAGATATTTCCCTGTGCTTACTGCTGTTGCTTCCATATGCCGGTAATGGGCTGAAAACGCCTGTTTTGGGACTCTGCAGAGAAACTGTTTGCAGACTGCTGAATCCACACACGGGTTTAACTCTGGAAGTTGAGTGCACACATTGACAACCGTTCTGTTAGATAGCTGCGTTTTGGATTTAGAAGCAGATATTTCCCTGTGCTTACTGCTGTTTCTTCCATATGCCGGTAATGGGCTGAAAACGCCTGTTTTGGGACTCTGCAGAGAAAGTGTTTGCAGACTGCTGAATCCACACCCGGGTTTAACTCTGGAAGTTGAGTGCACACATTGACAACCGTTCTGTTAGATAGCTGCGTTTTGGATTTAGAAGCAGATATTTCCCTGGGCTTACTGCTGTTTCTTCCATATGCCGGTAATGGGCTGAAAACGCCTGTTTGGGGACTCTGCAGAGAAAGTGTTTGCAGACTGCTGAATGCACACACGGGTTTAACTCTGGAAGTTGAGTGCACACATTGACAACCGTTCTCTTAGATAGCTGCGTTTTGGATTTAGAAGCAGATATTTCCCTGTGCTTACTGCTGTTTCTTCCATATGCCGGTAATGGAGTGAAAACGCCTGTTTTGGGACTCTGCAGAGAAAGTGTTTGCAGACTGCTGAATCCACACACGGGTTTAACTCTGGAAGTTGAGTGCACACATTGACAACCGTTCTGTTAGATAGCTGCGTTTTGGATTTAGAAGCAGATATTTCCCTGGGCTTACTGCTGTTTCTTCCATATGCCGGTAATGGGCTGAAAACGCCTGTTTTGGGACTCTGCAGAGAAAGTGTTTGCAGACTGCTGAATCCACACACGGGTTTAACTCTGGAAGTTGAGTGCACGCATTGACAACCGTTCTGGTAGATAGCTGCGTTTTGGATTTAGAAGCAGATATTTCCCTGGGCTTACTGCTGTTTCTTCCATATGCCGGTAATGGGCTGAAAACGCCTGTTTTGGGACTCTGCAGAGAAAGTGTTTGCAGACTGCTGAATACACACACGGGTTTAACTCTGGAAGTTGAGTGCACACATTGACAACCGTTCTGTTAGATAGCTGCGTTTTGGATTTGGAAGCAGATATTTCCCTGTGCTTACTGCTGTTTCTTCCATATGCCGGTAATGGGCTGAAAACGCCTGTTTTGGGACTCTGCAGAGAAAGTGTTTGCAGACTGCTGAATCCACACACGGGTTTAACTCTGGAAGTTGAGTGCACACATTGACAACCGTTCTGTTAGATAGCTGCGTTTTGGATTTAGAAGCAGATATTTCCCTGTGCTTACTGCTGTTTCTTCCATATGCCGGTAATGGGCTGAAAACGCCTGTTTTGGGACTCTGCAGAGAAAGTGTTTGCAGACTGCTGAATCCACACACGGGTTTAACTCTGGAAGTTGAGTGCACACATTGACAACCGTTCTGTTAGATAGCTGCGTTTTGGATTTAGAAGCAGATATTTCCCTGTGCTTACTGCTGTTTCTTCCATATGCCGGTAATGGGCTGAAAACGCCTGTTTGGGGACTCTGCAGAGAAAGTGTTTGCAGACTGCTGAATCCACACACCGGTTTAACTCTGGAAGTTGAGTGCACACATTGACAACCGTTCTGTTAGATAGCTGCGTTTTGGATTTAGAAGCAGATATTTCCCTGTGCTTACTGCTGTTGCTTCCATATGCCGGTAATGGGCTGAAAACGCCTGTTTGGGGACTCTGCAGAGAAAGTGTTTGCAGACTGCTGAATCCACACACGGGTTTAACTCTGGAAGTTGAGTGCACACATTGACAACCGTTCTGTTAGATAGCTTCGTTTTGGATTTAGAAGCAGATATTTCCCTGTGCTTACTGCTGTTGCTTCCATATGCCGGTAATGGGCTGAAAACGCCTGTTTGGGGACTCTGCAGAGAAAGTGTTTGCAGACTGCTGAATCCACACACCGGTTTAACTCTGGAAGTTGAGTGCACACATTGACAATCGTTCTGTTAGATAGCTGCGTTTTGGATTTAGAAGCAGATATTTCCCTGTGCTTACTGCTGTTGCTTCCATATGCCGGTAATGGGCTGAAAACGCCTGTTTGGGGACTCTGCAGAGAAAGTGTTTGCAGACTGCTGAATCCACACACGGGTTTAACTCTGGAAGTTGAGTGCACACATTGACAACCGTTCTGTTAGATAGCTGCGTTTTGGATTTAGAAGCAGATATTTCCCTGTGCTTACTGCTGTTGCTTCCATATGCCGGTAATGGGCTGAAAACGCCTGTTTTGGGACTCTGCAGAGAAACTGTTTGCAGACTGCTGAATCCACACACGGGTTTAACTCTGGAAGTTGAGTGCACACATTGACAACCGTTCTGTTAGATAGCTGCGTTTTGGATTTAGAAGCAGATATTTCCCTGTGCTTACTGCTGTTTCTTCCATATGCCGGTAACGGGCTGAAAACGCCTGTTTTGGGACTCTGCAGAGAAAGTGTTTGTAGACTGCTGAATCCACACACGGGTTTAACTCTGGAAGTTGAGTGCACACATTGACAACCGTTCTGTTAGATAGCTGCGTTTTGGATTTAGAAGCAGATATTTCCCTGTGCTTACTGCTGTTGCTTCCATATGCCGGTAATGGGCTGAAAACGCCTCTTTTGGGACTCTGCAGAGAAACTGTTTGCAGACTGCTGAATCCACACACGGGTTTAACTCTGGAAGTTGAGTGCACACATTGACAACCGTTCTGTTAGATAGCTGCATTTTGGATTTAGAAGCAGATATTTCCCTGTGCTTACTGCTGTTTCTTCCATATGCCGGTAATGGGCTGAAAACGCCTGTTTTGGGACTCTGCAGAGAAAGTGTTTGCAGACTGCTGAATCCACACCCCGGTTTAACTCTGGAAGTTGAGTGCACACATTGACAACCGTTCTGATAGATAGCTGCGTTTTGGATTTAGAAGCAGATATTTCCCTGGGCTTACTGCTGTTTCTTCCATATGCCGGTAATGGGCTGAAAACGCCTGTTTGGGGACTCTGCAGAGAAAGTGTTTGCAGACTGCTGAATACACACACGGGTTTAACTCTGGAAGTTGAGTGCACACATTGACAACCGTTCTGTTAGATAGCTGCGTTTTGGATTTAGAAGCAGATATTTCCCTGTGCTTACTGCTGTTTCTTCCATATGCCGGTAATGGAGTGAAAACGCCTGTTTGGGGACTCTGCAGAGAAAGTGTTTGCAGGCTGCTGAATCCACACACGGGTTTAACTCTGGAAGTTGAGTGCACACATTGACAACCGTTCTGTTAGATAGCTGCGTTTTGGATTTAGAAGCAGATATTTCCCTGGGCTTACTGCTGTTTCTTCCATATGCCGGTAATGGGCTGAAAACGCCTGTTTTGGGACTCTGCAGAGAAAGTGTTTGCAGACTGCTGAATCCACACACGGGTTTAACTCTGGAAGTTGAGTGCACACATTGACAGCCGTTCTGTTAGATAGCTGCGTTTTGGATTTAGAAGCAGATATTTCCCTGGGCTTACTGCTGTTGCTTCCATATGCCGGTAATGGGCTGAAAACGCCTGTTTTGGGACTCTGCAGAGAAACTGTTTGCAGACTGCTGAATCCACACACGGGTTTAACTCTGGAAGTTGAGTGCACACATTGACAACCGTTCTGTTAGATAGCTGCGTTTTGGATTTAGAAGCAGATATTTCCCTGTGCTTACTGCTGTTTCTTCCATATGCCGGTAATGGGCTGAAAACGCCTGTTTTGGGACTCTGCAGAGAAAGTGTTTGCAGACTGCTGAATCCACACACGGGTTTAACTCTGGAAGTTGAGTGCACACATTGACAACCGTTCTGTTAGATAGCTGCGTTTTGGATTTAGAAGCAGATATTTCCCTGTGCTTACTGCTGTTGCTTCCATATGCCGGTAATGGGCTGAAAACGCCTGTTTTGGGACTCTGCAGAGAAAGTGTTTGCAGACTGCTGAATCCACACACGGGTTTAACTCTGGAAGTTGAGTGCACACATTGACAACCGTTCTGTTAGATAGCTGCGTTTTGGATTTAGAAGCAGATATTTCCCTGTGCTTACTGCTGTTTCTTCCATATGCCGGTAATGGGCTGAAAACTCCTGTTTTGGGACTCTGCAGAGAAACTGTTTGCAGACTGCTGAATCCACACACGGGTTTAACTCTGGAAGTTGAGTGCACACATTGACAACCGTTCTGTTAGATAGCTGCGTTTTGGATTTAGAAGCAGATATTTCCCTGTGCTTACTGCTGTTGCTTCCATATGCCGGTAATGGGCTGAAAACGCCTGTTTGGGGACTCTGCAGAGAAAGTGTTTGCAGACTGCTGAATCCACACACGGGTTTAACTCTGGAAGTTGAGTGCACACATTGACAACCGTTCTGTTAGATAGCTGCGTTTTGGATTTAGAAGCAGATATTTCCCTGTGCTTACTGCTGTTGCTTCCATATGCCGGTAATGGGCTGAAAACGCCTGTTTTGGGACTCTGCAGAGAAAGTGTTTGCAGACTGCTGAATCCACACACGGGTTTAACTCTGGAAGTTGAGTGCACACATTGACAACCGTTCTGTTAGATAGCTGCGTTTTGGATTTAGAAGCAGATATTTCCCTGTGCTTACTGCTGTTTCTTCCATATGCCGGTAATGGGCTGAAAACGCCTGTTTTGGGACTCTGCAGAGAAAGTGTTTGCAGACTGCTGAATCCACACACGGGTTTAACTCTGGAAGTTGAGTGCACACATTGACAACCGTTCTGTTAGATAGCTGCGTTTTGGATTTAGAAGCAGATATTTCCCTGTGCTTACTGCTGTTTCTTCCATATGCCGGTAATGGGCTGAAAACGCCTGTTTTGGGACTCTGCAGAGAAAGTGTTTGCAGACTGCTGAATCCACACACGGGTTTAACTCTGGAAGTTGAGTGCACACATTGACAACCGTTCTGTTAGATAGCTGCGTTTTGGATTTAGAAGCAGATATTTCCCTGGGCTTACTGCTGTTTCTTCCATATGCCGGTAATGGGCTGAAAACGCCTGTTTTGGGACTCTGCAGAGAAAGTGTTTGCAGACTGCTGAATCCACACACGGGTTTAACTCTGGAAGTTGAGTGCACGCATTGACAACCGTTCTGGTAGATAGCTGCGTTTTGGATTTAGAAGCAGATATTTCCCTGGGCTTACTGCTGTTTCTTCCATATGCCGGTAATGGGCTGAAAACGCCTGTTTTGGGACTCTGCAGAGAAAGTGTTTGCAGACTGCTGAATCCACACACGGGTTTAACTCTGGAAGTTGAGTGCACACATTGACAACCGTTCTGTTAGATAGCTGCGTTTTGGATTTGGAAGCAGATATTTCCCTGTGCTTACTGCTGTTTCTTCCATATGCCGGTAATGGGCTGAAAACGCCTGTTTTGGGACTCTGCAGAGAAAGTGTTTGCAGACTGCTGAATCCACACACGGGTTTAACTCTGGAAGTTGAGTGCACACATTGACAACCGTTCTGTTAGATAGCTGCGTTTTGGATTTAGAAGCAGATATTTCCCTGTGCTTACTGCTGTTTCTTCCATATGCCGGTAATGGGCTGAAAACGCCTGTTTTGGGACTCTGCAGAGAAAGTGTTTGCAGACTGCTGAATCCACACACGGGTTTAACTCTGGAAGTTGAGTGCACACATTGACAACCGTTCTGTTAGATAGCTGCGTTTTGGATTTAGAAGCAGATATTTCCCTGTGCTTACTGCTGTTTCTTCCATATGCCGGTAATGGAGTGAAAACGCCTGTTTTGGGACTCTGCAGAGAAAGTGTTTGCAGACTGCTGAATCCACACACGGGTTTAACTCTGGAAGTTGAGTGCACACATTGACAACCGTTCTGTTAGATAGCTGCGTTTTGGATTTAGAAGCAGATATTTCCCTGGGCTTACTGCTGTTTCTTCCATATGCCGGTAATGGGCTGAAAACGCCTGTTTTGGGACTCTGCAGAGAAAGTGTTTGCAGACTGCTGAATCCACACACGGGTTTAACTCTGGAAGTTGAGTGCACACATTGACAGCCGTTCTGTTAGATAGCTGCGTTTTGGATTTAGAAGCAGATATTTCCCTGGGCTTACTGCTGTTGCTTCCATATGCCGGTAATGGGCTGAAAACGCCTGTTTTGGGACTCTGCAGAGAAACTGTTTGCAGACTGCTGAATCCACACACGGGTTTAACTCTGGAAGTTGAGTGCACACATTGACAACCGTTCTGTTAGATAGCTGCGTTTTGGATTTAGAAGCAGATATTTCCCTGTGCTTACTGCTGTTTCTTCCATATGCCGGTAATGGGCTGAAAACGCCTGTTTTGGGACTCTGCAGAGAAAGTGTTTGCAGACTGCTGAATCCACACACGGGTTTAACTCTGGAAGTTGAGTGCACACATTGACAACCGTTCTGTTAGATAGCTGCGTTTTGGATTTAGAAGCAGATATTTCCCTGTGCTTACTGCTGTTGCTTCCATATGCCGGTAATGGGCTGAAAACGCCTGTTTTGGGACTCTGCAGAGAAAGTGTTTGCAGACTGCTGAATCCACACACGGGTTTAACTCTGGAAGTTGAGTGCACACATTGACAACCGTTCTGTTAGATAGCTGCGTTTTGGATTTAGAAGCAGATATTTCCCTGTGCTTACTGCTGTTTCTTCCATATGCCGGTAATGGGCTGAAAACTCCTGTTTTGGGACTCTGCAGAGAAACTGTTTGCAGACTGCTGAATCCACACACGGGTTTAACTCTGGAAGTTGAGTGCACACATTGACAACCGTTCTGTTAGATAGCTGCGTTTTGGATTTAGAAGCAGATATTTCCCTGTGCTTACTGCTGTTGCTTCCATATGCCGGTAATGGGCTGAAAACGCCTGTTTGGGGACTCTGCAGAGAAAGTGTTTGCAGACTGCTGAATCCACACACGGGTTTAACTCTGGAAGTTGAGTGCACACATTGACAACCGTTCTGTTAGATAGCTGCGTTTTGGATTTAGAAGCAGATATTTCCCTGTGCTTACTGCTGTTGCTTCCATATGCCGGTAATGGGCTGAAAACGCCTGTTTTGGGACTCTGCAGAGAAAGTGTTTGCAGACTGCTGAATCCACACACGGGTTTAACTCTGGAAGTTGAGTGCACACATTGACAACCGTTCTGTTAGATAGCTGCGTTTTGGATTTAGAAGCAGATATTTCCCTGTGCTTACTGCTGTTTCTTCCATATGCCGGTAATGGGCTGAAAACGCCTGTTTTGGGACTCTGCAGAGAAAGTGTTTGCAGACTGCTGAATCCACACACGGGTTTAACTCTGGAAGTTGAGTGCACACATTGACAACCGTTCTGTTAGATAGCTGCGTTTTGGATTTAGAAGCAGATATTTCCCTGTGCTTACTGCTGTTTCTTCCATATGCCGGTAATGGGCTGAAAACGCCTGTTTTGGGACTCTGCAGAGAAAGTGTTTGCAGACTGCTGAATCCACACACGGGTTTAACTCTGGAAGTTGAGTGCACACATTGACAACCGTTCTGTTAGATAGCTGCGTTTTGGATTTAGAAGCAGATATTTCCCTGGGCTTACTGCTGTTTCTTCCATATGCCGGTAATGGGCTGAAAACGCCTGTTTTGGGACTCTGCAGAGAAAGTGTTTGCAGACTGCTGAATCCACACACGGGTTTAACTCTGGAAGTTGAGTGCACGCATTGACAACCGTTCTGGTAGATAGCTGCGTTTTGGATTTAGAAGCAGATATTTCCCTGGGCTTACTGCTGTTTCTTCCATATGCCGGTAATGGGCTGAAAACGCCTGTTTTGGGACTCTGCAGAGAAAGTGTTTGCAGACTGCTGAATCCACACACGGGTTTAACTCTGGAAGTTGAGTGCACACATTGACAACCGTTCTGTTAGATAGCTGCGTTTTGGATTTGGAAGCAGATATTTCCCTGTGCTTACTGCTGTTTCTTCCATATGCCGGTAATGGGCTGAAAACGCCTGTTTTGGGACTCTGCAGAGAAAGTGTTTGCAGACTGCTGAATCCACACACGGGTTTAACTCTGGAAGTTGAGTGCACACATTGACAACCGTTCTGTTAGATAGCTGCGTTTTGGATTTAGAAGCAGATATTTCCCTGTGCTTACTGCTGTTTCTTCCATATGCCGGTAATGGGCTGAAAACGCCTGTTTTGGGACTCTGCAGAGAAAGTGTTTGCAGACTGCTGAATCCACACACGGGTTTAACTCTGGAAGTTGAGTGCACACATTGACAACCGTTCTGTTAGATAGCTGCGTTTTGGATTTAGAAGCAGATATTTCCCTGTGCTTACTGCTGTTTCTTCCATATGCCGGTAATGGAGTGAAAACGCCTGTTTTGGGACTCTGCAGAGAAAGTGTTTGCAGACTGCTGAATCCACACACGGGTTTAACTCTGGAAGTTGAGTGCACACATTGACAACCGTTCTGTTAGATAGCTGCGTTTTGGATTTAGAAGCAGATATTTCCCTGGGCTTACTGCTGTTTCTTCCATATGCCGGTAAAGGGCTGAAAACGCCTGTTTTGGGACTCTGCAGAGAAACTGTTTGCAGACTGCTGAATCCACACACGGGTTTAACTCTGGAAGTTGAGTGCACACATTGACAACCGTTCTGTTAGATAGCTGCGTTTTGGATTTAGAAGCAGATATTTCCCTGGGCTTACTGCTGTTGCTTCCATATGCCGGTAATGGGCTGAAAACGCCTGTTTTGGGACTCTGCAGAGAAACTGTTTGCAGACTGCTGAATCCACACACGGGTTTAACTCTGGAAGTTGAGTGCACACATTGACAACCGTTCTGGTAGATAGCTGCGTTTTGGATTTAGAAGCAGATATTTCCCTGGGCTTACTGCTGTTTCTTCCATATGCCGGTAATGGGCTGAAAACGCCTGTTTTGGGACTCTGCAGAGAAAGTGTTTGCAGACTGCTGAATCCACACACGGGTTTAACTCTGGAAGTTGAGTGCACACATTGACAACCGTTCTGTTAGATAGCTGCGTTTTGGATTTAGAAGCAGATATTTCCCTGTGCTTACTGCTGTTTCTTCCATATGCCGGTAATGGGCTGAAAACGCCTGTTTTGGGACTCTGCAGAGAAAGTGTTTGCAGACTGCTGAATCCACACACGGGTTTAACTCTGGAAGTTGAGTGCACACATTGACAACCGTTCTGTTAGATAGCTGCGTTTTGGATTTAGAAGCAGATATTTCCCTGTGCTTACTGCTGTTTCTTCCATATGCCGGTAATGGGCTGAAAACGCCTGTTTTGGGACTCTGCAGAGAAAGTGTTTGCAGACTGCTGAATCCACACACGGGTTTAACTCTGGAAGTTGAGTGCACACATTGACAACCGTTCTGTTAGATAGCTGCGTTTTGGATTTAGAAGCAGATATTTCCCTGTGCTTACTGCTGTTTCTTCCATATGCCGGTAATGGAGTGAAAACGCCTGTTTTGGGACTCTGCAGAGAAAGTGTTTGCAGACTGCTGAATCCACACACGGGTTTAACTCTGGAAGTTGAGTGCACACATTGACAACCGTTCTGTTAGATAGCTGCGTTTTGGATTTAGAAGCAGATATTTCCCTGGGCTTACTGCTGTTTCTTCCATATGCCGGTAATGGGCTGAAAACGCCTGTTTTGGGACTCTGCAGAGAAAGTGTTTGCAGACTGCTGAATCCACACACGGGTTTAACTCTGGAAGTTGAGTGCACACATTGACAACCGTTCTGTTAGATAGCTGCGTTTTGGATTTAGAAGCAGATATTTCCCTGGGCTTACTGCTGTTGCTTCCATATGCCGGTAATGGGCTGAAAACGCCTGTTTTGGGACTCTGCAGAGAAAGTGTTTGCAGACTGCTGAATCCACACACGGGTTTAACTCTGGAAGTTGAGTGCACACATTGACAACCGTTCTGTTAGATAGCTGCGTTTTGGATTTAGAAGCAGATATTTCCCTGTGCTTACTGCTGTTGCTTCCATATGCCGGTAATGGGCTGAAAACGCCTGTTTGGGGACTCTGCAGAGAAAGTGTTTGCAGACTGCTGAATCCACACACGGGTTTAACTCTGGAAGTTGAGTGCACACATTGACAACCGTTCTGTTAGATAGCTGCGTTTTGGATTTAGAAGCAGATATTTCCCTGTGCTTACTGCTGTTTCTTCCATATGCCGGTAATGGGCTGAAAACGCCTGTTTTGGGACTCTGCAGAGAAAGTGTTTGCAGACTGATGAATCCACACACGGGTTTAACTCTGGAAGTTGAGTGCACACATTGACAACCGTTCTGTTAGATAGCTGCGTTTTGGATTTAGAAGCAGATATTTCCCTGTGCTTACTGCTGTTTCTTCCATATGCCGGTAATGGGCTGAAAACGCCTGTTTTGGGACTCTGCAGAGAAAGTGTTTGCAGACTGCTGAATCCACACACGGGTTTAACTCTGGAAGTTGAGTGCACACATTGACAACCGTTCTGTTAGATAGCTGCGTTTTGGATTTAGAAGCAGATATTTCCCTGTGCTTACTGCTGTTTCTTCCATATGCCGGTAATGGGCTGAAAACGCCTGTTTTGGGACTCTGCAGAGAAAGTGTTGCAGACTGCTGAATACACACACGGGTTTAACTCTGGAAGTTGAGTGCACACATTGACAACCGTTCTGTTAGATAGCTGCGTTTTGGATTTAGAAGCAGATATTTCCCTGTGCTTACTGCTGTTGCTTCCATATGCCGGTAATGGGCTGAAAACGCCTGTTTTGGTACTCTGCAGAGAAAGTGTTTGCAGACTGCTGAATCCACACACGGGTTTAACTCTGGAAGTTGAGTGCACACATTGACAACCGTTCTGTTAGATAGCTGCGTTTTGGATTTAGAAGCAGATATTTCCCTGTGCTTACTGCTGTTGCTTCCATATGCCGGTAATGGGCTGAAAACGCCTGTTTGGGGACTCTGCAGAGAAACTGTTTGCAGACTGCTGAATCCACACACGGGTTTAACTCTGGAAGTTGAGTGCACACATTGACAACCGTTCTGTTAGATAGCTGCGTTTTGGATTTAGAAGCAGATATTTCCCTGTGCTTACTGCTGTTGCTTCCATATGCCGGTAATGGGCTGAAAACGCCTGTTTTGGGACTCTGCAGAGAAAGTGTTTGCAGACTGCTGAATCCACACACGGGTTTAACTCTGGAAGTTGAGTGCACACATTGACAACCGTTCTGTTAGATAGCTGCGTTTTGGATTTAGAAGCAGATATTTCCCTGTGCTTACTGCTGTTGCTTCCATATGCCGGTAATGGGCTGAAAACGCCTGTTTTGGGACTCTGCAGAGAAAGTGTTTGCAGACTGCTGAATCCACACACGGGTTTAACTCTGGAAGTTGAGTGCACACATTGACAACCGTTCTGTTAGATAGCTTCGTTTTGGATTTAGAAGCAGATATTTCCCTGTGCTTACTGCTGTTTCTTCCATATGCCGGTAATGGGCTGAAAAAGCCTGTTTTGGGACTCTGCAGAGAAAGTGTTTGCAGACTGCTGAATCCACACACGGGTTTAACTCTGGAAGTTGAGTGCACACATTGACAACCGTTCTGTTAGATAGCTGCGTTTTGG
Source organism: Aotus nancymaae (assembly GCF_030222135.1). Classification (NCBI taxonomy): domain Eukaryota; kingdom Metazoa; phylum Chordata; class Mammalia; order Primates; family Aotidae; genus Aotus; species Aotus nancymaae. The sequence continues at coordinate 25,294 of NW_026989169.1, forward strand.
ATTTAGAAGCAGATATTTCCCTGTGCTTACTGCTGTTTCTTCCATATGCCGGTAATGGGCTGAAAACGCCTGTTTTGGGACTCTGCAGAGAAAGTGTTTGCAGACTGCTGAATCCACACACGGGTTTAACTCTGGAAGTTGAGTGCACACATTGACAACCGTTCTGTTAGATAGCTGCGTTTTGGATTTAGAAGCAGATATTTCCCTGTGCTTACTGCTGTTTCTTCCATATGCCGGTAATGGGCTGAAAACGCCTGTTTTGGGACTCTGCAGAGAAAGTGTTTGCAGACTGCTGAATACACACACGGGTTTAACTCTGGAAGTTGAGTGCACACATTGACAACCGTTCTGTTAGATAGCTGCGTTTTGGATTTAGAAGCAGATATTTCCCTGTGCTTACTGCTGTTTCTTCCATATGCCGGTAATGGGCTGAAAACGCCTGTTTGGGGACTCTGCAGAGAAAGTGTTTGCAGACTGCTGAATCCACACACCGGTTTAACTCTGGAAGTTGAGTGCACACATTGACAATCGTTCTGTTAGATAGCTGCGTTTTGGATTTAGAAGCAGATATTTCCCTGTGCTTACTGCTGTTTCTTCCATATGCCGGTAATGGGCTGAAAACGCCTGTTTGGGGACTCTGCAGAGAAAGTGTTTGCAGACTGCTGAATCCACACACCGGTTTAACTCTGGAAGTTGAGTGCACACATTGACAATCGTTCTGTTAGATAGCTGCGTTTTGGATTTAGAAGCAGATATTTCCCTGTGCTTACTGCTGTTGCTTCCATATGCCGGTAATGGGCTGAAAACGCCTGTTTGGGGACTCTGCAGAGAAAGTGTTTGCAGACTGCTGAATCCACACACGGGTTTAACTCTGGAAGTTGAGTGCACACATTGACAACCGTTCTGTTAGATAGCTGCGTTTTGGATTTAGAAGCAGATATTTCCCTGTGCTTACTGCTGTTGCTTCCATATGCCGGTAATGGGCTGAAAACGCCTGTTTTGGGACTCTGCAGAGAAAGTGTTTGCAGACTGCTGAATCCACACACGGGTTTAACTCTGGAAGTTGAGTGCACACATTGACAACCGTTCTGTTAGATAGCTGCGTTTTGGATTTAGAAGCAGATATTTCCCTGTGCTTACTGCTGTTGCTTCCATATGCCGGTAATGGGCTGAAAACGCCTGTTTTGGGACTCTGCAGAGAAAGTGTTTGCAGACTGCTGAATCCACACACGGGTTTAACTCTGGAAGTTGAGTGCACACATTGACAACCGTTCTGTTAGATAGCTGCGTTTTGGATTTAGAAGCAGATATTTCCCTGTGCTTACTGCTGTTGCTTCCATATGCCGGTAATGGGCTGAAAACGCCTGTTTTGGGACTCTGCAGAGAAACTGTTTGCAGACTGCTGAATCCACACACGGGTTTAACTCTGGAAGTTGAGTGCACACATTGACAACCGTTCTGTTAGATAGCTGCATTTTGGATTTAGAAGCAGATATTTCCCTGTGCTTACTGCTGTTTCTTCCATATGCCGGTAATGGGCTGAAAACGCCTGTTTTGGGACTCTGCAGAGAAAGTGTTTGCAGACTGCTGAATCCACACACGGGTTTAACTCTGGAAGTTGAGTGCACACATTGACAACCGTTCTGTTAGATAGCTGCGTTTTGGATTTAGAAGCAGATATTTCCCTGGGCTTACTGCTGTTTCTTCCATATGCCGGTAATGGGCTGAAAACGCCTGTTTTGGGACTCTGCAGAGAAAGTGTTTGCAGACTGCTGAATCCACACACGGGTTTAACTCTGGAAGTTGAGTGCACACATTGACAACCGTTCTGTTAGATAGCTGCGTTTTGGATTTGGAAGCAGATATTTCCCTGTGCTTACTGCTGTTTCTTCCATATGCCGGTAATGGGCTGAAAACGCCTGTTTTGGGACTCTGCAGAGAAAGTGTTTGCAGACTGCTGAATCCACACACGGGTTTAACTCTGGAAGTTGAGTGCACACATTGACAACCGTTCTGTTAGATAGCTGCGTTTTGGATTTAGAAGCAGATATTTCGCTGTGCTTACTGCTGTTTCTTCCATATGCCGGTAATGGGCTGAAAACGCCTGTTTTGGGACTCTGCAGAGAAAGTGTTTGCAGACTGCTGAATACACACACGGGTTTAACTCTGGAAGTTGAGTGCACACATTGACAACCGTTCTGTTAGATAGCTGCGTTTTGGATTTAGAAGCAGATATTTCCCTGTGCTTACTGCTGTTGCTTCCATATGCCGGTAATGGGCTGAAAACGCCTGTTTTGGGACTCTGCAGAGAAAGTGTTTGCAGACTGCTGAATCCACACACGTGTTTAACTCTGGAAGTTGAGTGCACACATTGACAACCGTTCTGTTAGATAGCTGCGTTTTGGATTTAGAAGCAGATATTTCCCTGTGCTTACTGCTGTTGCTTCCATATGCCGGTAATGGGCTGAAAACGCCTGTTTTGGGACTCTGCAGAGAAACTGTTTGCAGACTGCTGAATCCACACACGGGTTTAACTCTGGAAGTTGAGTGCACACATTGACAACCGTTCTGTTAGATAGCTGCGTTTTGGATTTAGAAGCAGATATTTCGCTGTGCTTACCGCTGTTTCTTCCATATGCCGGTAATGGGCTGAAAACGCCTGTTTTGGGACTCTGCAGAGAAAGTGTTTGCAGACTGAGATACACACACGGGTTTAACTCTGGAAGTTGAGTGCACACATTGACAACCGTTCTGTTAGATAGCTGCGTTTTGGATTTAGAAGCAGATATTTCCCTGTGCTTACTGCTGTTGCTTCCATATGCCGGTAATGGGCTGAAAACGCCTGTTTTGGGACTCTGCAGAGAAAGTGTTTGCAGACTGCTGAATACACACACGTGTTTAACTCTGGAAGTTGAGTGCACACATTGACAACCGTTCTGTTAGATAGCTGCGTTTTGGATTTAGAAGCAGATATTTCCCTGTGCTTACTGCTGTTGCTTCCATATGCCGGTAATGGGCTGAAAACGCCTGTTTTGGGACTCTGCAGAGAAACTGTTTGCAGACTGCTGAATCCACACACGGGGTTTAACTCTGGAAGTTGAGTGCACACATTGACAACCGTTCTGTTAGATAGCTGCGTTTTGGATTTAGAAGCAGATATTTCCCCTGTGCTTACTGCTGTTGCTTCCATATGCCGGTAATGGGCTGAAAACGCCTGTTTTTGGGACTCTGCAGAGAAACTGTTTGCAGACTGAGATCCACACACGGGTTTAACTCTGGAAGTTGAGTGCACACATTGACAACCGTTCTGTTAGATAGCTGCGTTTTGGATTTAGAAGCAGATATTTCCCTGTGCTTACTGCTGTTGCTTCCATATGCCGGTAATGGGCTGAAAACGCCTGTTTTGGGACTCTGCAGAGAAAGTGTTTGCAGACTGCTGAATCCACACACGGGTTTAACTCTGGAAGTTGAGTGCACACATTGACAACCGTTCTGTTAGATAGCTGCGTTTTGGATTTAGAAGCAGATATTTCCCTGTGCTTACTGCTGTTTCTTCCATATGCCGGTAATGGGCTGAAAAACGCCTGTTTTGGGACTCTGCAGAGAAAGTGTTTGCAGACTGCTGAATCCACACACGGGTTTAACTCTGGAAGTTGAGTGCACACATTGACAACCGTTCTGTTAGATAGCTGCGTTTTGGATTTAGAAGCAGATATTTCCCTGTGCTTACTGCTGTTGCTTCCATATGCCAGTAACGGGCTGAAAACGCCTGTTTTGGGACTCTGCAGAGAAAGTGTTTGCAGACTGCTGAATCCACACACGGGTTTAACTCTGGAAGTTGAGTGCACACATTGACAACCGTTCTGTTAGATAGCTGCGTTTTGGATTTAGAAGCAGATATTTCCCTGTGCTTACTGCTGTTGCTTCCATATGCCGGTAATGGGCTGAAAAACGCCTGTTTTGGGACTCTGCAGAGAAACTGTTTGCAGACTGCTGAATCCACACACGGGTTTAACTCTGGAAGTGAGTGCACACATTGACAACCGTTCTGTTAGATAGCTGCGTTTTTGGATTTAGAAGCAGATATTTCCCTGTGCTTACTGCTGTTTCTTCCATATGCCGGTAATGGGCTGAAAACGCCTGTTTTGGGACTCTGCAGAGAAAGTGTTTGCAGACTGCTGAATCCACACCCCGGGTTTAACTCTGGAAGTTGAGTGCACACATTGACAAACCGTTCTGTTAGATAGCTGCGTTTTGGATTTAGAAGCAGATATTTCCCTGGGCTTACTGCTGTTTCTTCCATATGCCGGTAATGGGCTGAAAAACGCCTGTTTGGGGACTCTGCAGAGAAAGTGTTTGCAGACTGCTGAATGCACACACGGGTTTAACTCTGGAAGTTGAGTGCACACATTGACAACCGTTCTCTTAGATAGCTGCGTTTTGGATTTAGAAGCAGATATTTCCCTGTGCTTACTGCTGTTTCTTCCATATGCCGGTAATGGAGTGAAAACGCCTGTTTTGGGGACTCTGCAGAGAAAGTGTTTGCAGACTGCTGAATCCACACACGGGTTTAACTCTGGAAGTTGAGTGCACACATTGACAACCGTTCTTTTAGATAGCTGCGTTTTGGATTTAGAAGCAGATATTTCCCTGGGCTTACTGCTGTTTCTTCCCATATGCCGGTAATGGGCTGAAAACGCCTGTTTTGGGACTCTGCAGAGAAAGTGTTTGCAGACTGCTGAATCCACACACGGGTTTAACTCTGGAAGTTGAGTGCACACATTGACAACCGTTCTGTTAGATAGCTGCGTTTTGGATTTAGAAGCAGATATTTCCCTGGGCTTACTGCTGTTGCTTCCATATGCCGGTAATGGGCTGAAAACGCCTGTTTTGGGACTCTGCAGAGAAAGTGTTTGCAGACTGCTGAATCCACACACGGGTTTAACTCTGGAAGTTGAGTGCACACATTGACAACCGTTCTGTTTAGATAGCTGCGTTTTGGATTTAGAAGCAGATATTTCCCTGGGCTTACTGCTGTTGCTTCCATATGCCGGTAATGGGCTGAAAACGCCTGTTTTGGGACTCTGCAGAGAAAGTGTTTGCAGACTGCTGAATCCACACACGGGTTTAACTCTGGAAGTTGAGTGCACACATTGACAACCGTTCTGTTAGATAGCTGCGTTTTGGATTTAGAAGCAGATATTTCCCTGTGCTTACTGCTGTTGCTTCCATATGCCGGTAATGGGCTGAAAACGCCTGTTTTGGGACTCTGCAGAGAAAGTGTTTGCAGACTGCTGAATCCACACACGGGTTTAACTCTGGAAGTTGAGTGCACACATTGACAACCGTTCTGTTAGATAGCTGCGTTTTGGATTTAGAAGCAGATATTTCCCTGTGCTTACTGCTGTTTCTTCCATATGCCGGTAATGGGCTGAAAACGCCTGTTTTGGGACTCTGCAGAGAAAGTGTTTGCAGACTGCTGAATCCACACACGGCTTTAACTCTGGAAGTTGAGTGCACACATTGACAACCGTTCTGTTAGATAGCTGCGTTTTGGATTTAGAAGCAGATATTTCCCTGTGCTTACTGCTGTTTCTTCCATATGCCGGTAATGGGCTGAAAACGCCTGTTTTGGGACTCTGCAGAGAAAGTGTTTGCAGACTGCTGAATCCACACACGGGTTTAACTCTGGAAGTTGAGTGCACACATTGACAAACCGTTCTGTTAGATAGCTGCGTTTTGGATTTAGAAGCAGATATTTCCCTGGGCTTACTGCTGTTTCTTCCATATGCCGGTAATGGGCTGAAAACGCCTGTTTTGGGACTCTGCAGAGAAAGTGTTTGCAGACTGCTGAATCCACACACGGGTTTAACTCTGGAAGTTGAGTGCACACATTGACAACCGTTCTGTTAGATAGCTGCGTTTTGGATTTAGAAGCAGATATTTCCCCTGTGCTTACTGCTGTTTCTTCCATATGCCGGTAATGGGCTGAAAACGCCTGTTTTGGGACTCTGCAGAGAAAGTGTTTGCAGACTGCTGAATCCACACACGGGTTTAACTCTGGAAGTTGAGTGCACACATTGACAACCGTTCTGTTAGATAGCTGCGTTTTTGGATTTAGAAGCAGATATTTCCCTGTGCTTACTGCTGTTTCTTCCATATGCCGGTAATGGGCTGAAAACGCCTGTTTGGGGGACTCTGCAGAGAAAGTGTTTGCAGACTGCTGAATCCACACACGGGTTTTAACTCTGGAAGTTGAGTGCACACATTGACAATCGTTCTGTTAGATAGCTGCGTTTTGGATTTAGAAGCAGATATTTCCCTGTGCTTACTGCTGTTGCTTCCATATGCCGGTAATGGGCTGAAAATGCCTGTTTGGGGACTCTGCAGAGAAAGTGTTTGCAGACTGCTGAATCCACACACGGGTTTAACTCTGGAAGTTGAGTGCACACATTGACAACCGTTCTGTTAGATAGCTGCGTTTTGGATTTAGAAGCAGATATTTCCCTGTGCTTACTGCTGTTGCTTCCATATGCCGGTAATGGGCTGAAAACGCCTGTTTGGGGACTCTGCAGAGAAAGTGTTTGCAGACTGCTGAATCCACACACCGGTTTTAACTCTGGAAGTTGAGTGCACACATTGACAATCGTTCTGTTAGATAGCTGCGTTTTGGATTTAGAAGCAGATATTTCCCTGTGCTTACTGCTGTTGCTTCCATATGCCGGTAATGGGCTGAAAACGCCTGTTTGGGGACTCTGCAGAGAAAGTGTTTGCAGACTGCTGAATCCACACACGGGTTTAACTCTGGAAGTTGAGTGCACACATTGACAACCGTTCTGTTAGATAGCTGCGTTTTGGATTTAGAAGCAGATATTTCCCTGTGCTTACTGCTGTTGCTTCCATATGCCGGTAATGGGCTGAAAACGCCTGTTTTGGGACTCTGCAGAGAAACTGTTTGCAGACTGCTGAATCCACACACGGGTTTAACTCTGGAAGTTGAGTGCACACATTGACAACCGTTCTGTTAGATAGCTGCGTTTTGGATTTAGAAGCAGATATTTCCCTGTGCTTACTGCTGTTGCTTCCATATGCCGGTAACGGGCTGAAAAACGCCTGTTTTGGGACTCTGCAGAGAAAGTGTTTGCAGACTGCTGAATCCACACACGGGTTTAACTCTGGAAGTTGAGTGCACACATTGACAACCGTTCTGTTAGATAGCTGCGTTTTGGATTTAGAAGCAGATATTTCCCTGGGCTTACTGCTGTTTCTTCCATATGCCGGGTAATGGGCTGAAAACGCCTGTTTTGGGACTCTGCAGAGAAAGTGTTTGCAGACTGCTGAATACACACACGGGTTTAACTCTGGAAGTTGAGTGCACACATTGACAACCGTTCTGTTAGATAGCTGCGTTTTGGATTTGGAAGCAGGATATTTCCCTGTGCTTACTGCTGTTTCTTCCATATGCCGGTAATGGGCTGAAAACGCCTGTTTTGGGACTCTGCAGAGAAAGTGTTTGCAGACTGCTGAATCCACACACGGGTTTAACTCTGGAAGTTGAGTGCACACATTGACAACCGTTCTGTTAGATAGCTGCGTTTTGGATTTAGAAGCAGATATTTCGCTGTGCTTACTGCTGTTTCTTCCATATGCCGGTAATGGGCTGAAAACGCCTGTTTTGGGACTCTGCAGAGAAAGTGTTTGCAGACTGCTGAATACACACACGGGTTTAACTCTGGAAGTTGAGTGCACACATTGACAACCGTTCTGTTAGATAGCTGCGTTTTGGATTTAGAAGCAGATATTTCCCTGTGCTTACTGCTGTTGCTTCCATATGCCGGTAATGGGCTGAAAACGCCTGTTTTGGGACTCTGCAGAGAAAGTGTTTGCAGACTGCTGAATCCACACACGTGTTTAACTCTGGAAGTTGAGTGCACACATTGACAACCGTTCTGTTAGATAGCTGCGTTTTGGATTTAGAAGCAGATATTTCCCTGTGCTTACTGCTGTTGCTTCCATATGCCGGTAATGGGCTGAAAAACGCCTGTTTGGGGACTCTGCAGAGAAAGTGTTTGCAGACTGCTGAATCCACACACGGGTTTAACTCTGGAAGTTGAGTGCACACATTGACAACCGTTCTGTTAGATAGCTGCGTTTTGGATTTAGAAGCAGATATTTCCCTGTGCTTACTGCTGTTGCTTCCATATGCCGGTAATGGGCTGAAAACGCCTGTTTTGGGGACTCTGCAGAGAAACTGTTTGCAGACTGCTGAATCCACACACGGGTTTAACTCTGGAAGTTGAGTGCACACATTGACAACCGTTCTGTTAGATAGCTGCGTTTTGGATTTAGAAGCAGATATTTCCCTGTGCTTACTGCTGTTTCTTCCATATGCCGGTAACGGGCTGAAAACGCCTGTTTTGGGACTCTGCAGAGAAAGTGTTTGCAGACTGCTGAATCCACACACGGGTTTAACTCTGGAAGTTGAGTGCACACATTGACAACCGTTCTGTTAGATAGCTGCGTTTTGGATTTAGAAGCAGATATTTCCCTGTGCTTACTGCTGTTGCTTCCATATGCCGGTAATGGGCTGAAAACGCCTGTTTTGGGGACTCTGCAGAGAAACTGTTTGCAGACTGCTGAATCCACACACGGGTTTAACTCTGGAAGTTGAGTGCACACATTGACAACCGTTCTGTTAGATAGCTGCGTTTTGGATTTAGAAGCAGATATTTCCCTGTGCTTACTGCTGTTTCTTCCATATGCCGGTAATGGGCTGAAAACGCCTGTTTTGGGACTCTGCAGAGAAAGTGTTTGCAGACTGCTGAATACACACACGGGTTTAACTCTGGAAGTTGAGTGCACACATTGACAACCGTTCTGTTAGATAGCTGCGTTTTGGATTTAGAAGCAGATATTTCCCTGTGCTTACTGCTGTTTCTTCCATATGCCGGTAATGGGCTGAAAACGCCTGTTTGGGGACTCTGCAGAGAAAGTGTTTGCAGACTGCTGAATCCACACACGGGTTTAACTCTGGAAGTTGAGTGCACACATTGACAATCGTTCTGTTAGATAGCTGCGTTTTGGATTTAGAAGCAGATATTTCCCTGTGCTTACTGCTGTTGCTTCCATATGCCGGTAATGGGCTGAAAATGCCTGTTTGGGGACTCTGCAGAGAAAGTGTTTGCAGACTGCTGAATCCACACACGGGTTTAACTCTGGAAGTTGAGTGCACACATTGACAACCGTTCTGTTAGATAGCTGCGTTTTGGATTTAGAAGCAGATATTTCCCTGTGCTTACTGCTGTTGCTTCCATATGCCGGTAATGGCTGAAAACGCCTGTTTGGGGACTCCTGCAGAGAAAGTGTTTGCAGACTGCTGAATCCACACACGGGTTTAACTCTGGAAGTTGAGTGCACACATTGACAACCGTTCTGTTAGATAGCTGCGTTTTGGATTTAGAAGCAGATATTTCCCTGTGCTTACTGCTGTTGCTTCCATATGCCGGTAATGGGCTGAAAACGCCTGTTTGGGGACTCTGCAGAGAAAGTGTTTGCAGACTGCTGAATCCACACACGGGTTTAACTCTGGAAGTTGAGTGCACACATTGAGAACCGTTCTGTTAGATAGCTGCGTTTTGGATTTAGAAGCAGATATTTCCCTGTGCTTACTGCTGTTGCTTCCATATGCCGGTAATGGGCTGAAAACGCCTGTTTTGGGACTCTGCAGAGAAACTGTTTGCAGACTGCTGAATCCACACACGGGTTTAACTCTGGAAGTTGAGTGCACACATTGACAACCGTTCTGTTAGATAGCTGCGTTTTGGATTTAGAAGCAGATATTTCCCTGTGCTTACTGCTGTTGCTTCCATATGCCGGTAACGGGCTGAAAACGCCTGTTTTGGGACTCTGCAGAGAAAGTGTTTGCAGACTGCTGAATCCACACACGGGTTTAACTCTGGAAGTTGAGTGCACACATTGACAACCGTTCTGTTAGATAGCTGCGTTTTGGATTTAGAAGCAGATATTTCCCTGGGCTTACTGCTGTTTCTTCCATATGCCGGTAATGGGCTGAAAACGCCTGTTTTGGGACTCTGCAGAGAAAGTGTTTGCAGACTGCTGAATACACACACGGGTTTAACTCTGGAAGTTGAGTGCACACATTGACAACCGTTCTGTTAGATAGCTGCGTTTTGGATTTGGAAGCAGATATTTCCCTGTGCTTACTGCTGTTTCTTCCATATGCCGGTAATGGGCTGAAAACGCCTGTTTTGGGACTCTGCAGAGAAAGTGTTTGCAGACTGCTGAATCCACACACGGGTTTAACTCTGGAAGTTGAGTGCACACATTGACAACCGTTCTGTTAGATAGCTGCGTTTTGGATTTAGAAGCAGATATTTCGCTGTGCTTACTGCTGTTTCTTCCATATGCCGGTAATGGGCTGAAAACGCCTGTTTTGGGACTCTGCAGAGAAAGTGTTTGCAGACTGCTGAATACACACACGGGTTTAACTCTGGAAGTTGAGTGCACACATTGACAACCGTTCTGTTAGATAGCTGCGTTTTGGATTTAGAAGCAGATATTTCCCTGTGCTTACTGCTGTTGCTTCCATATGCCGGTAATGGGCTGAAAACGCCTGTTTTGGGACTCTGCAGAGAAAGTGTTTGCAGACTGCTGAATCCACACACGGGTTTAACTCTGGAAGTTGAGTGCACACATTGACAACCGTTCTGTTAGATAGCTGCGTTTTGGATTTAGAAGCAGATATTTCCCTGTGCTTACTGCTGTTGCTTCCATATGCCGGTAATGGGCTGAAAACGCCTGTTTTGGGACTCTGCAGAGAAACTGTTTGCAGACTGCTGAATCCACACACGGGTTTAACTCTGGAAGTTGAGTGCACACATTGACAACCGTTCTGTTAGATAGCTGCGTTTTGGATTTAGAAGCAGATATTTCCCTGTGCTTACTGCTGTTTCTTCCATATGCCGGTAACGGGCTGAAAACGCCTGTTTTGGGACTCTGCAGAGAAAGTGTTTGCAGACTGCTGAATCCACACACGGGTTTAACTCTGGAAGTTGAGTGCACACATTGACAACCGTTCTGTTAGATAGCTGCGTTTTGGATTTAGAAGCAGATATTTCCCTGTGCTTACTGCTGTTTCTTCCATATGCCGGTAATGGGCTGAAAACGCCTGTTTTGGGACTCTGCAGAGAAACTGTTTGCAGACTGCTGAATCCACACACGGGTTTAACTCTGGAAGTTGAGTGCACACATTGACAACCGTTCTGTTAGATAGCTGCGTTTTGGATTTAGAAGCAGATATTTCCCTGTGCTTACTGCTGTTTCTTCCATATGCCGGTAATGGGCTGAAAACGCCTGTTTTGGGACTCTGCAGAGAAAGTGTTTGCAGACTGCTGAATCCACACACGGCTTTAACTCTGGAAGTTGAGTGCACACATTGACAACCGTTCTGTTAGATAGCTGCGTTTTGGATTTAGAAGCAGATATTTCCCTGTGCTTACTGCTGTTTCTTCCATATGCCGGTAATGGGCTGAAAACGCCTGTTTGGGGACTCTGCAGAGAAAGTGTTTGCAGACTGCTGAATCCACACACGGGTTTAACTCTGGAAGTTGAGTGCACACATTGACAATCGTTCTGTTAGATAGCTGCGTTTTGGATTTAGAAGCAGATATTTCCCTGTGCTTACTGCTGTTGCTTCCATATGCCGGTAATGGGCTGAAAATGCCTGTTTGGGGACTCTGCAGAGAAAGTGTTTGCAGACTGCTGAATCCACACACGGGTTTAACTCTGGAAGTTGAGTGCACACATTGACAACCGTTCTGTTAGATAGCTGCGTTTTGGATTTAGAAGCAGATATTTCCCTGTGCTTACTGCTGTTGCTTCCATATGCCGGTAATGGGCTGAAAACGCCTGTTTGGGGACTCTGCAGAGAAAGTGTTTGCAGACTGCTGAATCCACACACCGGTTTAACTCTGGAAGTTGAGTGCACACATTGACAATCGTTCTGTTAGATAGCTGCGTTTTGGATTTAGAAGCAGATATTTCCCTGTGCTTACTGCTGTTGCTTCCATATGCCGGTAATGGGCTGAAAACGCCTGTTTGGGGACTCTGCAGAGAAAGTGTTTGCAGACTGCTGAATCCACACACGGGTTTAACTCTGGAAGTTGAGTGCACACATTGAAAACCGTTCTGTTAGATAGCTGCGTTTTGGATTTAGAAGCAGATATTTCCCTGTGCTTACTGCTGTTGCTTCCATATGCCGGTAATGGGCTGAAAACGCCTGTTTTGGGACTCTGCAGAGAAACTGTTTGCAGACTGCTGAATCCACACACGGGTTTAACTCTGGAAGTTGAGTGCACACATTGACAACCGTTCTGTTAGATAGCTGCGTTTTGGATTTAGAAGCAGATATTTCCCTGTGCTTACTGCTGTTGCTTCCATATGCCGGTAACGGGCTGAAAACGCCTGTTTTGGGACTCTGCAGAGAAAGTGTTTGCAGACTGCTGAATCCACACACGGGTTTAACTCTGGAAGTTGAGTGCACACATTGACAACCGTTCTGTTAGATAGCTGCGTTTTGGATTTAGAAGCAGATATTTCCCTGGGCTTACTGCTGTTTCTTCCATATGCCGGTAATGGGCTGAAAACGCCTGTTTTGGGACTCTGCAGAGAAAGTGTTTGCAGACTGCTGAATACACACACGGGTTTAACTCTGGAAGTTGAGTGCACACATTGACAACCGTTCTGTTAGATAGCTGCGTTTTGGATTTAGAAGCAGATATTTCCCTGTGCTTACTGCTGTTGCTTCCATATGCCGGTAATGGGCTGAAAACGCCTGTTTGGGGACTCTGCAGAGAAAGTGTTTGCAGACTGCTGAATCCACACACCGGTTTAACTCTGGAAGTTGAGTGCACACATTGACAATCGTTCTGTTAGATAGCTGCGTTTTGGATTTAGAAGCAGATATTTCCCTGTGCTTACTGCTGTTGCTTCCATATGCCGGTAATGGGCTGAAAACGCCTGTTTGGGGACTCTGCAGAGAAAGTGTTTGCAGACTGCTGAATCCACACACGGGTTTAACTCTGGAAGTTGAGTGCACACATTGACAACCGTTCTGTTAGATAGCTGCGTTTTGGATTTAGAAGCAGATATTTCCCTGTGCTTACTGCTGTTGCTTCCATATGCCGGTAATGGGCTGAAAACGCCTGTTTTGGGACTCTGCAGAGAAACTGTTTGCAGACTGCTGAATCCACACACGGGTTTAACTCTGGAAGTTGAGTGCACACATTGACAACCGTTCTGTTAGATAGCTGCGTTTTGGATTTAGAAGCAGATATTTCCCTGTGCTTACTGCTGTTGCTTCCATATGCCGGTAACGGGCTGAAAACGCCTGTTTTGGGACTCTGCAGAGAAAGTGTTTGCAGACTGCTGAATCCACACACGGGTTTAACTCTGGAAGTTGAGTGCACACATTGACAACCGTTCTGTTAGATAGCTGCGTTTTGGATTTAGAAGCAGATATTTCCCTGGGCTTACTGCTGTTTCTTCCATATGCCGGTAATGGGCTGAAAACGCCTGTTTTGGGACTCTGCAGAGAAAGTGTTTGCAGACTGCTGAATACACACACGGGTTTAACTCTGGAAGTTGAGTGCACACATTGACAACCGTTCTGTTAGATAGCTGCGTTTTGGATTTGGAAGCAGATATTTCCCTGTGCTTACTGCTGTTTCTTCCATATGCCGGTAATGGGCTGAAAACGCCTGTTTTGGGACTCTGCAGAGAAAGTGTTTGCAGACTGCTGAATCCACACACGGGTTTAACTCTGGAAGTTGAGTGCACACATTGACAACCGTTCTGTTAGATAGCTGCGTTTTGGATTTAGAAGCAGATATTTCGCTGTGCTTACTGCTGTTTCTTCCATATGCCGGTAATGGGCTGAAAACGCCTGTTTTGGGACTCTGCAGAGAAAGTGTTTGCAGACTGCTGAATACACACACGGGTTTAACTCTGGAAGTTGAGTGCACACATTGACAACCGTTCTGTTAGATAGCTGCGTTTTGGATTTAGAAGCAGATATTTCCCTGTGCTTACTGCTGTTGCTTCCATATGCCGGTAATGGGCTGAAAACGCCTGTTTTGGGACTCTGCAGAGAAAGTGTTTGCAGACTGCTGAATCCACACACGTGTTTAACTCTGGAAGTTGAGTGCACACATTGACAACCGTTCTGTTAGATAGCTGCGTTTTGGATTTAGAAGCAGATATTTCCCTGAGCTTACTGCTGTTGCTTCCATATGCCGGTAATGGGCTGAAAACGCCTGTTTTGGGACTCTGCAGAGAAACTGTTTGCAGACTGCTGAATCCACACACGGGTTTAACTCTGGAAGTTGAGTGCACACATTGACAACCGTTCTGTTAGATAGCTGCGTTTTGGATTTAGAAGCAGATATTTCCCTGTGCTTACTGCTGTTGCTTCCATATGCCGGTAATGGGCTGAAAACTCCTGTTTTGGGACTCTGCAGAGAAACTGTTTGCAGACTGCTGAATCCACACACGGGTTTAACTCTGGAAGTTGAGTGCACACATTGACAACCGTTCTGTTAGATAGCTGCGTTTTGGATTTAGAAGCAGATATTTCCCTGTGCTTACTGCTGTTGCTTCCATATGCCGGTAATGGGCTGAAAACGCCTGTTTTGGGACTCTGCAGAGAAAGTGTTTGCAGACTGCTGAATCCACACACGGGTTTAACTCTGGAAGTTGAGTGCACACATTGACAACCGTTCTGTTAGATAGCTGCGTTTTGGATTTAGAAGCAGATATTTCCCTGTGCTTACTGCTGTTGCTTCCATATGCCGGTAATGGGCTGAAAACGCCTGTTTTGGGACTCTGCAGAGACAGTGTTTGCAGACTGCTGAATCCACACACGGGTTTAACTCTGGAAGTTGAGTGCACACATTGACAACCGTTCTGTTAGATAGCTGCGTTTTGGATTTAGAAGCAGATATTTCCCTGTGCTTACTGCTGTTTCTTCCATATGCCGGTAACGGGCTGAAAACGCCTGTTTTGGGACTCTGCAGAGAAAGTGTTTGCAGACTGCTGAATCCACACACGGGTTTAACTCTGGAAGTTGAGTGCACACATTGACAACCGTTCTGTTAGATAGCTGCGTTTTGGATTTAGAAGCAGATATTTCCCTGTGCTTACTGCTGTTGCTTCCATATGCCGGTAATGGGCTGAAAACGCCTGTTTTGGGACTCTGCAGAGAAACTGTTTGCAGACTGCTGAATCCACACACGGGTTTAACTCTGGAAGTTGAGTGCACACATTGACAACCGTTCTGTTAGATAGCTGCGTTTTGGATTTAGAAGCAGATATTTCCCTGTGCTTACTGCTGTTTCTTCCATATGCCGGTAATGGGCTGAAAACGCCTGTTTTGGGACTCTGCAGAGAAAGTGTTTGCAGACTGCTGAATCCACACCCGGGTTTAACTCTGGAAGTTGAGTGCACACATTGACAACCGTTCTGTTAGATAGCTGCGTTTTGGATTTAGAAGCAGATATTTCCCTGGGCTTACTGCTGTTTCTTCCATATGCCGGTAATGGGCTGAAAACGCCTGTTTGGGGACTCTGCAGAGAAAGTGTTTGCAGACTGCTGAATCCACACACGGGTTTAACTCTGGAAGTTGAGTGCACACATTGACAATCGTTCTGTTAGATAGCTGCGTTTTGGATTTAGAAGCAGATATTTCCCTGTGCTTACTGCTGTTGCTTCCATATGCCGGTAATGGGCTGAAAATGCCTGTTTGGGGACTCTGCAGAGAAAGTGTTTGCAGACTGCTGAATCCACACACGGGTTTAACTCTGGAAGTTGAGTGCACACATTGACAACCGTTCTGTTAGATAGCTGCGTTTTGGATTTAGAAGCAGATATTTCCCTGTGCTTACTGCTGTTGCTTCCATATGCCGGTAATGGGCTGAAAACGCCTGTTTGGGGACTCTGCAGAGAAAGTGTTTGCAGACTGCTGAATCCACACACCGGTTTAACTCTGGAAGTTGAGTGCACACATTGACAATCGTTCTGTTAGATAGCTGCGTTTTGGATTTAGAAGCAGATATTTCCCTGTGCTTACTGCTGTTGCTTCCATATGCCGGTAATGGGCTGAAAACGCCTGTTTGGGGACTCTGCAGAGAAAGTGTTTGCAGACTGCTGAATCCACACACGGGTTTAACTCTGGAAGTTGAGTGCACACATTGACAACCGTTCTGTTAGATAGCTGCGTTTTGGATTTAGAAGCAGATATTTCCCTGTGCTTACTGCTGTTGCTTCCATATGCCGGTAATGGGCTGAAAACGCCTGTTTTGGGACTCTGCAGAGAAACTGTTTGCAGACTGCTGAATCCACACACGGGTTTAACTCTGGAAGTTGAGTGCACACATTGACAACCGTTCTGTTAGATAGCTGCGTTTTGGATTTAGAAGCAGATATTTCCCTGTGCTTACTGCTGTTGCTTCCATATGCCGGTAACGGGCTGAAAACGCCTGTTTTGGGACTCTGCAGAGAAAGTGTTTGCAGACTGCTGAATCCACACACGGGTTTAACTCTGGAAGTTGAGTGCACACATTGACAACCGTTCTGTTAGATAGCTGCGTTTTGGATTTAGAAGCAGATATTTCCCTGGGCTTACTGCTGTTTCTTCCATATGCCGGTAATGGGCTGAAAACGCCTGTTTTGGGACTCTGCAGAGAAAGTGTTTGCAGACTGCTGAATACACACACGGGTTTAACTCTGGAAGTTGAGTGCACACATTGACAACCGTTCTGTTAGATAGCTGCGTTTTGGATTTGGAAGCAGATATTTCCCTGTGCTTACTGCTGTTTTCTTCCATATGCCGGTAATGGGCTGAAAACGCCTGTTTTGGGACTCTGCAGAGAAAGTGTTTGCAGACTGCTGAATCCACACACGGGTTTAACTCTGGAAGTTGAGTGCACACATTGACAACCGTTCTGTTAGATAGCTGCGTTTTGGATTTAGAAGCAGATATTTCGCTGTGCTTACTGCTGTTTCTTCCATATGCCGGTAATGGGCTGAAAACGCCTGTTTTGGGACTCTGCAGAGAAAGTGTTTGCAGACTGCTGAATACACACACGGGTTTAACTCTGGAAGTTGAGTGCACACATTGACAACCGTTCTGTTAGATAGCTGCGTTTTGGATTTAGAAGCAGATATTTCCCTGTGCTTACTGCTGTTTCTTCCATATGCCGGTAATGGGCTGAAAACGCCTGTTTTGGGACTCTGCAGAGAAAGTGTTTTGCAGACTGCTGAATCCACACACGTGTTTAACTCTGGAAGTTGAGTGCACACATTGACAACCGTTCTGTTAGATAGCTGCGTTTTGGATTTAGAAGCAGATATTTCCCTGTGCTTACTGCTGTTGCTTCCATATGCCGGTAATGGGGCTGAAAACGCCTGTTTTGGGACTCTGCAGAGAAACTGTTTGCAGACTGCTGAATCCACACACGGGTTTAACTCTGGAAGTTGAGTGCACACATTGACAACCGTTCTGTTAGATAGCTGCGTTTTGGATTTAGAAGCAGATATTTCCCTGTGCTTACTGCTGTTGCTTCCATATGCCGGTAATGGGCTGAAAACGCCTGTTTTGGGACTCTGCAGAGAAACTGTTTGCAGACTGCTGAATCCACACACGGGTTTAACTCTGGAAGTTGAGTGCACACATTGACAACCGTTCTGTTAGATAGCTGCGTTTTTGGATTTAGAAGCAGATATTTCCCTGTGCTTACTGCTGTTTCTTCCATATGCCGGTAATGGGCTGAAAACGCCTGTTTTGGGGACTCTGCAGAGAAAGTGTTTGCAGACTGCTGAATCCACACACGGGTTTAACTCTGGAAGTTGAGTGCACACATTGACAACCGTTCTGTTAGATAGCTGCGTTTTGGATTTAGAAGCAGATATTTCCCTGTGCTTACTGCTGTTGCTTCCATATGCCGGTAATGGGCTGAAAACGCCTGTTTTGGGACTCTGCAGAGAAAGTGTTTGCAGACTGCTGAATCCACACACGGGTTTAACTCTGGAAGTTGAGTGCACAACATTGACAACCGTTCTGTTAGATAGCTGCGTTTTGGATTTAGAAGCAGATATTTCCCTGTGCTTACTGCTGTTTCTTCCTTATGCCGGTAACGGGCTGAAAACGCCTGTTTTGGGACTCTGCAGAGAAAGTGTTTGCAGACTGCTGAATCCACACACGGGTTTAACTCTGGAAGTTGAGTGCACACATTGACAACCGTTCTGTTAGATAGCTGCGTTTTGGATTTAGAAGCAGATATTTCCCTGTGCTTACTGCTGTTGCTTCCATATGCCGGTAATGGGCTGAAAACGCCTGTTTTGGGACTCTGCAGAGAAAGTGTTTGCAGACTGCTGAATCCACACACGGGTTTAACTCTGGAAGTTGAGTGCACACATTGACAACCGTTCTGTTAGATAGCTGCGTTTTGGATTTAGAAGCAGATATTTCCCTGTGCTTACTGCTGTTTCTTCCATATGCCGGTAATGGGCTGAAAACGCCTGTTTTGGGACTCTGCAGAGAAAGTGTTTGCAGACTGCTGAATCCACACCCGGGTTTAACTCTGGAAGTTGAGTGCACACATTGACAACCGTTCTGTTAGATAGCTGCGTTTTGGATTTAGAAGCAGATATTTCCCTGGGCTTACTGCTGTTTCTTCCATATGCCGGTAATGGGCTGAAAACGCCTGTTTGGGGACTCTGCAGAGAAAGTGTTTGCAGACTGCTGAATCCACACACCGGGTTTAACTCTGGAAGTTGAGTGCACACATTGACAACCGTTCTGTTAGATAGCTGCGTTTTGGATTTAGAAGCAGATATTTCCCTGTGCTTACTGCTGTTTCTTCCATATGCCGGTAATGGAGTGAAAACGCCTGTTTTGGGACTCTGCAGAGAAAGTGTTTGCAGACTGCTGAATCCACACACGGGGTTTAACTCTGGAAGTTGAGTGCACACATTGACAACCGTTCTGTTAGATAGCTGCGTTTTGGATTTAGAAGCAGATATTTCCCTGGGCTTACTGCTGTTTCTTCCATATGCCGGTAATGGGCTGAAAACGCCTGTTTTGGGACTCTGCAGAGAAAGTGTTTGCAGACTGCTGAATCCACACACGGGTTTAACTCTGGAAGTTGAGTGCACACATTGACAACCGTTCTGTTAGATAGCTGCGTTTTGGATTTAGAAGCAGATATTTCCCTGTGCTTACTGCTGTTGCTTCCATATGCCGGTAATGGGCTGAAAACGCCTGTTTTGGGACTCTGCAGAGAAAGTGTTTGCAGACTGCTGAATCCACACACGGGTTTAACTCTGGAAGTTGAGTGCACACATTGACAACCGTTCTGTTAGATAGCTGCGTTTTGGATTTAGAAGCAGATATTTCCCTGGGCTTACTGCTGTTGCTTCCATATGCCGGTAATGGGCTGAAAACGCCTGTTTTGGGACTCTGCAGAGAAAGTGTTTGCAGACTGCTGAATCCACACACGGGTTTAACTCTGGAAGTTGAGTGCACACATTGACAACCGTTCTGTTAGATAGCTGCGTTTTGGATTTAGAAGCAGATATTTCCCTGTGCTTACTGCTGTTGCTTCCATATGCCGGTAATGGGCTGAAAACGCCTGTTTTGGGACTCTGCAGAGAAAGTGTTTGCAGACTGCCTGAATCCACACACGGGTTTAACTCTGGAAGTTGAGTGCACACATTGACAACCGTTCTGTTAGATAGCTGCGTTTTGGATTTAGAAGCAGATATTTCCCTGTGCTTACTGCTGTTTCTTCCATATGCCGGTAATGGGCTGAAAACGCCTGTTTTGGGACTCTGCAGAGAAAGTGTTTGCAGACTGCTGAATCCACACACGGGTTTAACTCTGGAAGTTGAGTGCACACATTGACAACCGTTCTGTTAGATAGCTGCGTTTTGGATTTAGAAGCAGATATTTCCCTGTGCTTACTGCTGTTTCTTCCATATGCCGGTAATGGGCTGAAAACGCCTGTTTTGGGACTCTGCAGAGAAAGTGTTTGCAGACTGCTGAATCCACACACGGGTTTAACTCTGGAAGTTGAGTGCACACATTGACAACCGTTCTGTTAGATAGCTGCGTTTTGGATTTAGAAGCAGATATTTCCCTGGGCTTACTGCTGTTTCTTCCATATGCCGGTAATGGGCTGAAAACGCCTGTTTTGGGACTCTGCAGAGAAAGTGTTTGCAGACTGCTGAATCCACACACGGGTTTAACTCTGGAAGTTGAGTGCACGCATTGACAACCGTTCTGGTAGATCGCTGCGTTTTGGATTTAGAAAGATATTTCCCTGGGCTTACTGCTGTTTCTTCCATATGCCGGTAATGGGCTGAAAACGCCTGTTTTGGGACTCTGCAGAGAAAGTGTTTGCAGACTGCTGAATCCAAACACGGGTTTAACTCTGGAAGTTGAGTGCACACATTGACAACCGTTCTGTTAGATAGCTGCGTTTTGGATTTGGAAGCAGATATTTCCCTGTGCTTACTGCTGTTTCTTCCATATGCCGGTAATGGGCTGAAAACGCCTGTTTTGGGACTCTGCAGAGAAAGTGTTTGCAGACTGCTGAATCCACACACCGGTTTAACTCTGGAAGTTGAGTGCACACATTGACAACCGTTCTGTTAGATAGCTGCGTTTTGGATTTAGAAGCAGATATTTCCCTGTGCTTACTGCTGTTGCTTCCATATGCTGGTAATGGGCTGAAAACGCCTGTTTTGGGACTCTGCAGAGAAAGTGTTTGCAGACTGCTGAATCCACACACGGGTTTAACTCTGGAAGTTGAGTGCACACATTGACAACCGTTCTGTTAGATAGCTGCGTTTTGGATTTAGAAGCAGATATTTCCCTGTGCTTACTGCTGTTTCTTCCATATGCCGGTAATGGGCTGAAAACGCCTGTTTGGGGACTCTGCAGAGAAAGTGTTTGCAGACTGCTGAATCCACACACCGGTTTAACTCTGGAAGTTGAGTGCACACATTGACAATCGTTCTGTTAGATAGCTGCGTTTTGGATTTAGAAGCAGATATTTCCCTGTGCTTACTGCTGTTGCTTCCATATGCCGGTAATGGGCTGAAAATGCCTGTTTGGGGACTCTGCAGAGAAAGTGTTTGCAGACTGCTGAATCCACACACGGGTTTAACTCTGGAAGTTGAGTGCACACATTGACAACCGTTCTGTTAGATAGCTGCGTTTTGGATTTAGAAGCAGATATTTCCCTGTGCTTACTGCTGTTGCTTCCATATGCCGGTAATGGGCTGAAAACGCCTGTTTGGGGACTCTGCAGAGAAAGTGTTTGCAGACTGCTGAATCCACACACCGGTTTAACTCTGGAAGTTGAGTGCACACATTGACAATCGTTCTGTTAGATAGCTGCGTTTTGGATTTAGAAGCAGATATTTCCCTGTGCTTACTGCTGTTGCTTCCATATGCCGGTAATGGGCTGAAAACGCCTGTTTGGGGACTCTGCAGAGAAAGTGTTTGCAGACTGCTGAATCCACACACGGGTTTAACTCTGGAAGTTGAGTGCACACATTGACAACCGTTCTGTTAGATAGCTGCGTTTTGGATTTAGAAGCAGATATTTCCCTGTGCTTACTGCTGTTGCTTCCATATGCCGGTAATGGGCTGAAAACGCCTGTTTTGGGACTCTGCAGAGAAACTGTTTGCAGACTGCTGAATCCACACACGGGTTTAACTCTGGAAGTTGAGTGCACACATTGACAACCGTTCTGTTAGATAGCTGCGTTTTGGATTTAGAAGCAGATATTTCCCTGTGCTTACTGCTGTTTCTTCCATATGCCGGTAACGGGCTGAAAACGCCTGTTTTGGGACTCTGCAGAGAAAGTGTTTGCAGACTGCTGAATCCACACACGGGTTTAACTCTGGAAGTTGAGTGCACACATTGACAACCGTTCTGTTAGATAGCTGCGTTTTGGATTTAGAAGCAGATATTTCCCTGTGCTTACTGCTGTTGCTTCCATATGCCGGTAATGGGCTGAAAACGCCTGTTTTGGGACTCTGCAGAGAAACTGTTTGCAGACTGCTGAATCCACACACGGGTTTAACTCTGGAAGTTGAGTGCACACATTGACAACCGTTCTGTTAGATAGCTGCGTTTTGGATTTAGAAGCAGATATTTCCCTGGGCTTACTGCTGTTTCTTCCATATGCCGGTAATGGGCTGAAAACGCCTGTTTTGGGACTCTGCAGAGAAAGTGTTTGCAGACTGCTGAATCCACACACGGGTTTAACTCTGGAAGTTGAGTGCACACATTGACAACCGTTCTGTTAGATAGCTGCGTTTTGGATTTAGAAGCAGATATTTCCCTGGGCTTACTGCTGTTTCTTCCATATGCCGGTAATGGGCTGAAAACGCCTGTTTTGGGACTCTGCAGAGAAAGTGTTTGCAGACTGCTGAATCCACACACGGGTTTAACTCTGGAAGTTGAGTGCACGCATTGACAACCGTTCTGGTAGATAGCTGCGTTTTGGATTTAGAAGCAGATATTTCCCTGGGCTTACTGCTGTTTCTTCCATATGCCGGTAATGGGCTGAAAACGCCTGTTTTGGGACTCTGCAGAGAAAGTGTTTGCAGACTGCTGAATCCAAACACGGGTTTAACTCTGGAAGTTGAGTGCACACATTGACAACCGTTCTGTTAGATAGCTGCGTTTTGGATTTGGAAGCAGATATTTCCCTGTGCTTACTGCTGTTTCTTCCATATGCCGGTAATGGGCTGAAAACGCCTGTTTTGGGACTCTGCAGAGAAAGTGTTTGCAGACTGCTGAATCCACACACCGGTTTAACTCTGGAAGTTGAGTGCACACATTGACAACCGTTCTGTTAGATAGCTGCGTTTTGGATTTAGAAGCAGATATTTCCCTGTGCTTACTGCTGTTGCTTCCATATGCTGGTAATGGGCTGAAAACGCCTGTTTTGGGACTCTGCAGAGAAAGTGTTTGCAGACTGCTGAATCCACACACGGGTTTAACTCTGGAAGTTGAGTGCACACATTGACAACCGTTCTGTTAGATAGCTGCGTTTTGGATTTAGAAGCAGATATTTCCCTGTGCTTACTGCTGTTTCTTCCATATGCCGGTAATGGGCTGAAAACGCCTGTTTGGGGACTCTGCAGAGAAAGTGTTTGCAGACTGCTGAATCCACACACGGGTTTAACTCTGGAAGTTGAGTGCACACATTGACAATCGTTCTGTTAGATAGCTGCGTTTTGGATTTAGAAGCAGATATTTCCCTGTGCTTACTGCTGTTGCTTCCATATGCCGGTAATGGGCTGAAAATGCCTGTTTGGGGACTCTGCAGAGAAAGTGTTTGCAGACTGCTGAATCCACACACGGGTTTAACTCTGGAAGTTGAGTGCACACATTGACAACCGTTCTGTTAGATAGCTGCGTTTTGGATTTAGAAGCAGATATTTCCCTGTGCTTACTGCTGTTGCTTCCATATGCCGGTAATGGGCTGAAAACGCCTGTTTGGGGACTCTGCAGAGAAAGTGTTTGCAGACTGCTGAATCCACACACCGGTTTAACTCTGGAAGTTGAGTGCACACATTGACAATCGTTCTGTTAGATAGCTGCGTTTTGGATTTAGAAGCAGATATTTCCCTGTGCTTACTGCTGTTGCTTCCATATGCCGGTAATGGGCTGAAAACGCCTGTTTGGGGACTCTGCAGAGAAAGTGTTTGCAGACTGCTGAATCCACACACGGGTTTAACTCTGGAAGTTGAGTGCACACATTGACAACCGTTCTGTTAGATAGCTGCGTTTTGGATTTAGAAGCAGATATTTCCCTGTGCTTACTGCTGTTGCTTCCATATGCCGGTAATGGGCTGAAAACGCCTGTTTTGGGACTCTGCAGAGAAACTGTTTGCAGACTGCTGAATCCACACACGGGTTTAACTCTGGAAGTTGAGTGCACACATTGACAACCGTTCTGTTAGATAGCTGCGTTTTGGATTTAGAAGCAGATATTTCCCTGTGCTTACTGCTGTTTCTTCCATATGCCGGTAACGGGCTGAAAACGCCTGTTTTGGGACTCTGCAGAGAAAGTGTTTGCAGACTGCTGAATCCACACACGGGTTTAACTCTGGAAGTTGAGTGCACACATTGACAACCGTTCTGTTAGATAGCTGCGTTTTGGATTTAGAAGCAGATATTTCCCTGTGCTTACTGCTGTTGCTTCCATATGCCGGTAATGGGCTGAAAACGCCTGTTTTGGGACTCTGCAGAGAAACTGTTTGCAGACTGCTGAATCCACACACGGGTTTAACTCTGGAAGTTGAGTGCACACATTGACAACCGTTCTGTTAGATAGCTGCGTTTTGGATTTAGAAGCAGATATTTCCCTGGGCTTACTGCTGTTTCTTCCATATGCCGGTAATGGGCTGAAAACGCCTGTTTTGGGACTCTGCAGAGAAAGTGTTTGCAGACTGCTGAATCCACACACGGGTTTAACTCTGGAAGTTGAGTGCACACATTGACAACCGTTCTGTTAGATAGCTGCGTTTTGGATTTAGAAGCAGATATTTCCCTGTGCTTACTGCTGTTTCTTCCATATGCCGGTAATGGGCTGAAAACGCCTGTTTGGGGACTCTGCAGAGAAAGTGTTTGCAGACTGCTGAATCCACACACCGGTTTAACTCTGGAAGTTGAGTGCACACATTGACAATCGTTCTGTTAGATAGCTGCGTTTTGGATTTAGAAGCAGATATTTCCCTGTGCTTACTGCTGTTGCTTCCATATGCCGGTAATGGGCTGAAAATGCCTGTTTGGGGACTCTGCAGAGAAAGTGTTTGCAGACTGCTGAATCCACACACGGGTTTAACTCTGGAAGTTGAGTGCACACATTGACAACCGTTCTGTTAGATAGCTGCGTTTTGGATTTAGAAGCAGATATTTCCCTGTGCTTACTGCTGTTGCTTCCATATGCCGGTAATGGGCTGAAAACGCCTGTTTGGGGACTCTGCAGAGAAAGTGTTTGCAGACTGCTGAATCCACACACCGGTTTAACTCTGGAAGTTGAGTGCACACATTGACAATCGTTCTGTTAGATAGCTGCGTTTTGGATTTAGAAGCAGATATTTCCCTGTGCTTACTGCTGTTGCTTCCATACGCCGGTAATGGGCTGAAAACGCCTGTTTGGGGACTCTGCAGAGAAAGTGTTTGCAGACTGCTGAATCCACACACGGGTTTAACTCTGGAAGTTGAGTGCACACATTGACAACCGTTCTGTTAGATAGCTGCGTTTTGGATTTAGAAGCAGATATTTCCCTGTGCTTACTGCTGTTGCTTCCATATGCCGGTAATGGGCTGAAAACGCCTGTTTTGGGACTCTGCAGAGAAACTGTTTGCAGACTGCTGAATCCACACACGGGTTTAACTCTGGAAGTTGAGTGCACACATTGACAACCGTTCTGTTAGATAGCTGCGTTTTGGATTTAGAAGCAGATATTTCCCTGTGCTTACTGCTGTTGCTTCCATATGCCGGTAATGGGCTGAAAACGCCTGTTTTGGGACTCTGCAGAGAAAGTGTTTGCAGACTGCTGAATCCACACACGGGTTTAACTCTGGAAGTTGAGTGCACACATTGACAACCGTTCTGTTAGATAGCTGCGTTTTGGATTTAGAAGCAGATATTTCCCTGGGCTTACTGCTGTTTCTTCCATATGCCGGTAATGGGCTGAAAACGCCTGTTTTGGGACTCTGCAGAGAAAGTGTTTGCAGACTGCTGAATACACACACGGGTTTAACTCTGGAAGTTGAGTGCACACATTGACAACCGTTCTGTTAGATAGCTGCGTTTTGGATTTGGAAGCAGATATTTCCCTGTGCTTACTGCTGTTTCTTCCATATGCCGGTAATGGGCTGAAAACGCCTGTTTTGGGACTCTGCAGAGAAAGTGTTTGCAGACTGCTGAATCCACACACGGGTTTAACTCTGGAAGTTGAGTGCACACATTGACAACCGTTCTGTTAGATAGCTGCGTTTTGGATTTAGAAGCAGATATTTCGCTGTGCTTACTGCTGTTTCTTCCATATGCCGGTAATGGGCTGAAAACGCCTGTTTGGGGACTCTGCAGAGAAACTGTTTGCAGACTGCTGAATCCACACACGGGTTTAACTCTGGAAGTTGAGTGCACACATTGACAACCGTTCTGTTAGATAGCTGCGTTTTGGATTTAGAAGCAGATATTTCCCTGGGCTTACTGCTGTTGCTTCCATATGCCGGTAATGGGCTGAAAACGCCTGTTTTGGGACTCTGCAGAGAAACTGTTTGCAGACTGCTGAATCCACACACGGGTTTAACTCTGGAAGTTGAGTGCACACATTGACAACCGTTCTGTTAGATAGCTGCGTTTTGGATTTAGAAGCAGATATTTCCCTGTGCTTACTGCTGTTTCTTCCATATGCCGGTAATGGGCTGAAAACGCCTGTTTTGGGACTCTGCAGAGAAAGTGTTTGCAGACTGCTGAATCCACACACGGGTTTAACTCTGGAAGTTGAGTGCACACATTGACAACCGTTCTGTTAGATAGCTGCGTTTTGGATTTAGAAGCAGATATTTCCCTGTGCTTACTGCTGTTTCTTCCATATGCCGGTAATGGGCTGAAAACGCCTGTTTTGGGACTCTGCAGAGAAAGTGTTTGCAGACTGCTGAATACACACACGGGTTTAACTCTGGAAGTTGAGTGCACACATTGACAACCGTTCTGTTAGATAGCTGCGTTTTGGATTTAGAAGCAGATATTTCCCTGTGCTTACTGCTGTTTCTTCCATATGCCGGTAATGGGCTGAAAACGCCTGTTTTGGGACTCTGCAGAGAAAGTGTTTGCAGACTGCTGAATACACACACGGGTTTAACTCTGGAAGTTGAGTGCACACATTGACAACCGTTCTGTTAGATAGCTGCGTTTTGGATTTAGAAGCAGATATTTCCCTGTGCTTACTGCTGTTGCTTCCATATGCCGGTAATGGGCTGAAAACGCCTGTTTGGGGACTCTGCAGAGAAAGTGTTTGCAGACTGCTGAATCCACACACGGGTTTAACTCTGGAAGTTGAGTGCACACATTGACAACCGTTCTGTTAGATAGCTGCGTTTTGGATTTAGAAGCAGATATTTCCCTGTGCTTACTGCTGTTGCTTCCATATGCCGGTAATGGGCTGAAAACGCCTGTTTTGGGACTCTGCAGAGAAAGTGTTTGCAGACTGCTGAATACACACACGGGTTTAACTCTGGAAGTTGAGTGCACACATTGACAACCGTTCTGTTAGATAGCTGCGTTTTGGATTTAGAAGCAGATATTTCCCTGTGCTTACTGCTGTTTCTTCCATATGCCGGTAATGGGCTGAAAACGCCTGTTTGGGGACTCTGCAGAGAAAGTGTTTGCAGACTGCTGAATCCACACACCGGTTTAACTCTGGAAGTTGAGTGCACACATTGACAATCGTTCTGTTAGATAGCTGCGTTTTGGATTTAGAAGCAGATATTTCCCTGTGCTTACTGCTGTTGCTTCCATATGCCGGTAATGGGCTGAAAACGCCTGTTTGGGGACTCTGCAGAGAAAGTGTTTGCAGACTGCTGAATCCACACACGGGTTTAACTCTGGAAGTTGAGTGCACACATTGACAACCGTTCTGTTAGATAGCTGCGTTTTGGATTTAGAAGCAGATATTTCCCTGTGCTTACTGCTGTTGCTTCCATATGCCGGTAATGGGCTGAAAACGCCTGTTTGGGGACTCTGCAGAGAAAGTGTTTGCAGACTGCTGAATCCACACACGGGTTTAACTCTGGAAGTTGAGTGCACACATTGACAACCGTTCTGTTAGATAGCTGCGTTTTGGATTTAGAAGCAGATATTTCCCTGTGCTTACTGCTGTTTCTTCCATATGCCGGAAATGGGCTGAAAACGCCTGTTTGGGGACTCTGCAGAGAAAGTGTTTGCAGACTGCTGAATCCACACACCGGTTTAACTCTGGAAGTTGAGTGCACACATTGGCAATCGTTCTGTTAGATAGCTGCGTTTTGGATTTAGAAGCAGATATTTCCCTGTGCTTACTGCTGTTGCTTCCATATGCCGGTAATGGGCTGAAAACGCCTGTTTGGGGACTCTGCAGAGAAAGTGTTTGCAGACTGCTGAATCCACACACGGGTTTAACTCTGGAAGTTGAGTGCACACATTGACAACCGTTCTGTTAGATAGCTGCGTTTTGGATTTAGAAGCAGATATTTCCCTGTGCTTACTGCTGTTGCTTCCATATGCCGGTAATGGGCTGAAAACGCCTGTTTTGGGACTCTGCAGAGAAAGTGTTTGCAGACTGCTGAATCCACACACGGGTTTAACTCTGGAAGTTGAGTGCACACATTGACAACCGTTCTGTTAGATAGCTGCGTTTTGGATTTAGAAGCAGATATTTCCCTGTGCTTACTGCTGTTTCTTCCATATGCCGGTAATGGGCTGAAAACGCCTGTTTGGGGACTCTGCAGAGAAAGTGTTTGCAGACTGCTGAATCCACACACGGGTTTAACTCTGGAAGTTGAGTGCACACATTGACAACCGTTCTGTTAGATAGCTGCGTTTTGGATTTAGAAGCAGATATTTCCCTGGGCTTACTGCTGTTTCTTCCATATGCCGGTAATGGGCTGAAAACGCCTGTTTTGGGACTCTGCAGAGAAAGTGTTTGCAGACTGCTGAATCCACACACGGGTTTAACTCTGGAAGTTGAGTGCACACATTGACAACCGTTCTGTTAGATAGCTGCGTTTTGGATTTGGAAGCAGATATTTCCCTGTGCTTACTGCTGTTTCTTCCATATGCCGGTAATGGGCTGAAAACGCCTGTTTTGGGACTCTGCAGAGAAAGTGTTTGCAGACTGCTGAATCCACACACGGGTTTAACTCTGGAAGTTGAGTGCACACATTGACAACCGTTCTGTTAGATAGCTGCGTTTTGGATTTAGAAGCAGATATTTCCCTGTGCTTACTGCTGTTTCTTCCATATGCCGGTAATGGGCTGAAAACGCCTGTTTTGGGACTCTGCAGAGAAAGTGTTTGCAGACTGCTGAATCCACACACGGGTTTAACTCTGGAAGTTGAGTGCACACATTGACAACCGTTCTGTTAGATAGCTGCGTTTTGGATTTAGAAGCAGATATTTCCCTGTGCTTACTGCTGTTGCTTCCATATGCCGGTAATGGGCTGAAAACGCCTGTTTTGGGACTCTGCAGAGAAAGTGTTTGCAGACTGCTGAATCCACACACGTGTTTAACTCTGGAAGTTGAGTGCACACATTGACAACCGTTCTGTTAGATAGCTGCGTTTTGGATTTAGAAGCAGATATTTCCCTGTGCTTACTGCTGTTGCTTCCATATGCCGGTAATGGGCTGAAAACGCCTGTTTTGGGACTCTGCAGAGAAACTGTTTGCAGACTGCTGAATCCACACACGGGTTTATCTCTGGAAGTTGAGTGCACGCATTGACAACCATTCAGTTAGATAGCTGCCTTTTGGTTTTAGAAGCAGTTATTTCTCTTTACAGCATATACTCTCATTCACTCTGGAATATCCAAACGCAGCTCCTAAAAGAAACGGGTTTCTAAGTATAATCAGATATTTCTCTTTACATCTTGTACCCCAGTACACTCTGATATATGCATACGCAGCTCCTGGAAGAAACGTGTTTGTAACTCGCTGAATCTGTGCATATATTGAAGTCTCTTAGGTGAATGAACACACAGCAGAGGAGTTTGAAAAAAACATTTCTTCCATGTTATAGATGCACTGTTACTGCTATTGCTTTTAGGCTGGTGTTTTCCTGGAAATGTTGGTTTTAGAATTTCCATATAAATGGTTTGTAAACTGCTGCTTAAGTGGAGCAGTTTAATTCGTTAAGTTGAATGCCCTCATTCACAATCATTCTGTTAGCTAGCTCCGTTTTGGTTTTAGAAGCCTGTGTTTCTAGTTACAGCATATACTCCCATTCATTCTGGAATAGCCAAACGCAGCTCCCAGAATAGACGTGTTTCTAAGTCGCTGAATTTAAACATAGATTCAACTCCCTTAGGTGAACAAACACACAGCACAGCAGTTTGAAAGAAACGTTTTATTTGAGTTTTAGACGCAGTCTTATTGCTATTTCTCAGAGGCCGGTATTTTGCTGGGAATGTCTGTTTTAGAATCTGCACAAAAATCTTTTCTAAACTGCTGCATAGAAACAACAGTTTATCTCAATAAGCTGAATGCACACAGTGACAACCATTCTGTTAGATGGCTCCGCGTTTGTTTTAGAACCAGATAGTTCACTTTAAACCTTATACTCCAGTACACTCTGGAATATGCAAATGCAGCTCCTGGAAGAAACGTGTTTCTTACTCGCTGAATCTGAACATATACTCAAGACTCTTAGGTGAATGAACACAGAGCAGAGCATTTTGAAGAAAACGTTTCTTCTATGTTATAGATGCAGTCTTACTGCTACTTCTTTTAGGCTGGGGTTTTGCTGCAAATGTTGATTTTAGAATTTGCATATAAAGGGTTTCTAAACTGCTGCCTAAGAAGAGCAGATTAACCCTTTAAGTTAAATGCACACATTCACAACCATTCTGTTAGATAGCTCCGTTTTGGTTTTAGAAACAGATATTTCTCTTTACAGCATTTACTCCCATACACTCTGGAATATCGAAATGCAGCTCCTAGAATAAACGTGTTTCAAACTCGCTGAATCCAAACATAGATTCAACGACCTTTGGTGAATGAACACACTGCAGAGCAGTTTGAAAGAAACGTTCCCTCTGAGTTTTAGACGCAGTCTTACTGCTATTTCTTATAGGCCGGTATTTTGCTGGAAATGTCTGTTTGAGAATCTACACAGAAATGTTTTCTAAACTGCTGCATACAAACAGCAGTTTAGCTCAGTAAGTTGAATGCACACATTGACAACCATTCCATTAGATCATCCGTTTTTCTTTTGGAATGAGACATTTGTCTTTACATCTTATACTCCAGTATACTCTGGAATAGGCAAACACAGCTCCTGGAAGAAACGTGTTGCTAACTAGCTGAATCTGAACATATATTCAAGTCTCTTATATGAATGAACACACAGCAGAGCAGTTTGAAAACAGTTTCTTCCATGTTAAAGATGCAGTCTTGCTGCTATTTCCTATAGGCTGGTGTTTTGCTGGAAAGTTCTCTATGAGAATTTGCATATAAAGGGTTTCTAAAGTGCTGCATGAGAAGAGCAGTTTACCTCTTTAAGCCGAAGGCACACATTCACAACCACTCTGCTAGATAGATCCATTTTGGTTTTAGAAACAGATATTTCTCTTTACAGAATATACTCCCATTCAATCTGGAATATCCAAAGACAGCTCCTAGAATAAACGTGTTTCTATCTCGCTGAATCTGAACATAGATTCAACTCCCTTAGGTCAAAGAACACATGGCCGAGCAGTTTGAAAGAAACGTTTCTTCTGAGTTTTAGACGCAGTCTTAATGCTCTTTCTTATATATGCCGGGACTGGGCCGGAAAGGCCTGTTTTGAGACTCTGCAAGAAAGTGTTTGCAGACTGCTGAATCCACACACGGGTTTAACTCTGGAAGTTGAGTGCACACATTGACAACCGTTCTGTTAGATAGCTGCGTTTTGGATTTAGAAGCAGATATTTCCCTGTGCTTACTGCTGTTTCTTCCATATGCCGGTAATGGGCTGAAAACGCCTGTTTTGGGACTCTGCAGAGAAAGTGTTTGCAGACTGCTGAATCCACACACGGGTTTAACTCTGGAAGTTGAGTGCACACATTGACAACCGTTCTGTTAGATAGCTGCGTTTTGGATTTATAAGCAGATATTTCCCTGTGCTTACTGCTGTTTCTTCCATATGCCGGTAATGGGCTGAAAACGCCTGTTTGGGGACTCTGCAGAGAAAGTGTTTGCAGACTGCTGAATCCACACACGGGTTTAACTCTGGAAGTTGAGTGCACACATTGACAACCGTTCTGTTAGATAGCTGCGTTTTGGATTTAGAAGCAGATATTTCCCTGTGCTTACTGCTGTTGCTTCCATATGCCGGTAATGGGCTGAAAACGCCTGTTTTGGGACTCTGCAGAGAAAGTGTTTGCAGACTGCTGAATCCACACACGGGTTTAACTCTGGAAGTTGAGTGCACACATTGACAACCGTTCTGTTAGATAGCTGCGTTTTGGATTTAGAAGCAGATATTTCCCTGTGCTTACTGCTGTTTCTTCCATATGCCGGTAATGGGCTGAAAACGCCTGTTTGGGGACTCTGCAGAGAAAGTGTTTGCAGACTGCTGAATCCACACACGGGTTTAACTCTGGAAGTTGAGTGCACACATTGACAACCGTTCTGTTAGATAGCTGCGTTTTGGATTTAGAAGCAGATATTTCCCTGTGCTTACTGCAGTTTCTTCCATATGCCGGTAATGGGCTGAAAACGCCTGTTTTGGGACTCTGCAGAGAAAGTGTTTGCAGACTGCTGAATCCACACACGGGTTTAACTCCGGAAGTTGAGTGCACACATTGACAACCGTTCTGTTAGATAGCTGCGTTTTGGATTTAGAAGCAGATATTTCCCTGTGCTTACTGCTGTTGCTTCCATATGCCGGTAATGGGCTGAAAACGCCTGTTTTGGGACTCTGCAGAGAAACTGTTTGCAGACTGCTGAATCCACACACGGGTTTAACTCTGGAAGTTGAGTGCACACATTGACAACCGTTCTGTTAGATAGCTGCGTTTTGGATTTAGAAGCAGATATTTCCCTGTGCTTACTGCTGTTTCTTGCATATGCCGGTAATGGGCTGAAAACGCCTGTTTGGGGACTCTGCAGAGAAAGTGTTTGCAGGCTGCTGAATCCACACACGGGTTTAACTCTGGAAGTTGAGTGCACACATTGACAACCGTTCTGTTAGATAGCTGCGTTTTGGATTTAGAAGCAGATATTTCCCTGTGCTTACTGCTGTTTCTTCCATATGCCGGTAATGGGCTGAAAACGCCTGTTTGGGGACTCTGCAGAGAAAGTGTTTTCAGACTGCTGAATCCACACACGGGTTTAACTCTGGAAGTTGAGTGCACACATTGACAACCGTTCTGTTAGATAGCTGCGTTTTGGATTTAGAAGCAGATATTTCCCTGTGCTTACTGCTGTTGCTTCCATATGCCGGTAATGGGCTGATAACGCCTGTTTGGGGACTCTGCAGAGAAAGTGTTTGCAGACTGCTGAATCCACACACGGGTTTAACTCTGGAAGTTGAGTGCACACATTGACAACCGTTCTGTTAGATAGCTGCGTTTTGGATTTAGAAGCAGATATTTCCCTGTGCTTACTGCTGTTTCTTCCATATGCCGGTATTGGGCTGAAAACGCCTGTTTTGGGACTCTGCAGAGAAAGTGTTTGCAGACTGCTGAATACACACACGGGTTTAACTCTGGAAGTTGAGTGCACACATTGACAACCGTTCTGTTAGATAGCTGCGTTTTGGATTTAGAAGCAGATATTTCCCTGTGCTTACTGCTGTTTCTTCCATATGCCGGTAATGGGCTGAAAACGCCTGTTTGGGGACTCTGCAGAGAAAGTGTTTGCAGACTGCTGAATCCACACACCGGTTTAACTCTGGAAGTTGAGTGCACACATTGACAATCGTTCTGTTAGATAGCTGCGTTTTGGATTTAGAAGCAGTTATTTCCCTGTGCTTACTGCTGTTGCTTCCATATGCCGGTAATGGACTGAAAACGCCTGTTTGGGGACTCTGCAGAGAAAGTGTTTGCAGACTGCTGAATCCACACACGGGTTTAACTCTGGAAGTTGAGTGCACACATTGACAACCGTTCTGTTAGATAGCTGCGTTTTGGATTTAGAAGCAGATATTTCCCTGTGCTTACTGCTGTTGCTTCCATATGCCGGTAATGGGCTGAAAACGCCTGTTTTGGGACTCTGCAGAGAAAGTGTTTGCAGACTGCTGAATCCACACACGGGTTTAACTCTGGAAGTTGAGTGCACACATTGACAACCGTTCTGTTAGATAGCTGCGTTTTGGATTTAGAAGCAGATATTTCCCTGTGCTTACTGCTGTTTCTTCCATATGCCGGTAATGGGCTGAAAACGCCTGTTTTGGGACTCTGCAGAGAAAGTGTTTGCAGACTGCTGAATCCACACACGGGTTTAACTCTGGAAGTTGAGTGCACACATTGACAACCGTTCTGTTAGATAGCTGCGTTTTGGATTTAGAAGCAGATATTTCCCTCTGCTTACTGCTGTTGCTTCCATATGCCGGTAATGGGCTGAAAACGCCTGTTTTGGGACTCTGCAGAGAAACTGTTTGCAGACTGCTGAATCCACACACCGGTTTAACTCTGGAAGTTGAGTGCACACATTGACAACCGTTCTGTTAGATAGCTGCGTTTTGGATTTAGAAGCAGATATTTCCCTGTGCTTACTGCTGTTTCTTCCATATGCCGGTAATGGGCTGAAAACGCCTGTTTTGGGACTCTGCAGAGAAAGTGTTTGCAGACTGCTGAATCCACACACGGGTTTAACTCTGGAAGTTGAGTGCACACATTGACAACCGTTCTGTTAGATAGCTGCGTTTTGGATTTAGAAGCAGATATTTCCCTGTGCTTACTGCTGTTTCTTCCATATGCCGGTAATGGGCTGAAAACGCCTGTTTTGGGACTCTGCAGAGAAAGTGTTTGCAGACTGCTGAATCCACACACGGGTTTAACTCTGGAAGTTGAGTGCACACATTGACAACCGTTCTGTTAGATAGCTGCGTTTTGGATTTAGAAGCAGATATTTCCCTGTGCTTACTGCAGTTTCTTCCATATGCCGGTAATGAGCTGAAAACGCCTGTTTTGGGACTCTGCAGAGAAAGTGTTTGCAGACTGCTGAATCCACACACGGGTTTAACTCTGGAAGTTGAGTGCACACATTGACAACCGTTCTGTTAGATAGCTGCGTTTTGGATTTAGAAGCAGATATTTCCCTGTGCTTACTGCTGTTGCTTCCATATGCCGGTAATGGGCTGAAAACGCCTGTTTTGGGACTCTGCAGAGAAAGTGTTTGCAGACTGCTGAATACACACACGGGTTTAACTCTGGAAGTTGAGTGCACACATTGACAACCGTTCTGTTAGATAGCTGCGTTTTGGATTTAGAAGCAGATATTTCCCTGTGCTTACTGCTGTTGCTTCCATATGCCGGTAATGGGCTGAAAACGCCTGTTTTGGGACTCTGCAGAGAAACTGTTTGCAGACTGCTGAATCCACACACGGGTTTATCTCTGGAAGTTGAGTGCACGCATTGACAACCATTCAGTTAGATAGCTGCCTTTTGGTTTTAGAAGCAGTTATTTCTCTTTACAGCATATACTCTCATTCACTCTGGAATATCCAAACGCAGCTCCTAAAAGAAACGGGTTTCTAAGTATAATCAGATATTTCTCTTTACATCTTGTACCCCAGTACACTCTGATATATGCATACGCAGCTCCTGGAAGAAACGTGTTTGTAACTCGCTGAATCTGTGCATATATTGAAGTCTCTTAGGTGAATGAACACACAGCAGAGGAGTTTGAAAAAAACATTTCTTCCATGTTATAGATGCACTGTTACTGCTATTGCTTTTAGGCTGGTGTTTTCCTGGAAATGTTGGTTTTAGAATTTCCATATAAATGGTTTGTAAACTGCTGCTTAAGTGGAGCAGTTTAATTCGTTAAGTTGAATGCCCTCATTCACAATCATTCTGTTAGCTAGCTCCGTTTTGGTTTTAGAAGCCTGTGTTTCTAGTTACAGCATATACTCCCATTCATTCTGGAATAGCCAAACGCAGCTCCCAGAATAGACGTGTTTCTAAGTCGCTGAATTTAAACATAGATTCAACTCCCTTAGGTGAACAAACACACAGCACAGCAGTTTGAAAGAAACGTTTTATTTGAGTTTTAGACGCAGTCTTATTGCTATTTCTCAGAGGCCGGTATTTTGCTGGGAATGTCTGTTTTAGAATCTGCACAAAAATCTTTTCTAAACTGCTGCATAGAAACAACAGTTTATCTCAATAAGCTGAATGCACACAGTGACAACCATTCTGTTAGATGGCTCCGCGTTTGTTTTAGAACCAGATAGTTCACTTTAAACCTTATACTCCAGTACACTCTGGAATATGCAAATGCAGCTCCTGGAAGAAACGTGTTTCTTACTCGCTGAATCTGAACATATACTCAAGACTCTTAGGTGAATGAACACAGAGCAGAGCATTTTGAAGAAAACGTTTCTTCTATGTTATAGATGCAGTCTTACTGCTACTTCTTTTAGGCTGGGGTTTTGCTGCAAATGTTGATTTTAGAATTTGCATATAAAGGGTTTCTAAACTGCTGCCTAAGAAGAGCAGATTAACCCTTTAAGTTAAATGCACACATTCACAACCATTCTGTTAGATAGCTCCGTTTTGGTTTTAGAAACAGATATTTCTCTTTACAGCATTTACTCCCATACACTCTGGAATATCGAAATGCAGCTCCTAGAATAAACGTGTTTCAAACTCGCTGAATCCAAACATAGATTCAACGACCTTTGGTGAACGAACACACTGCAGAGCAGTTTGAAAGAAACGTTCCCTCTGAGTTTTAGACGCAGTCTTACTGCTATTTCTTATAGGCCGGTATTTTGCTGGAAATGTCTGTTTGAGAATCTACACAGAAATGTTTTCTAAACTGCTGCATACAAACAGCAGTTTAGCTCAGTAAGTTGAATGCACACATTGACAACCATTCCATTAGATCATCCGTTTTTCTTTTGGAATGAGACATTTGTCTTTACATCTTATACTCCAGTATACTCTGGAATAGGCAAACACAGCTCCTGGAAGAAACGTGTTGCTAACTAGCTGAATCTGAACATATATTCAAGTCTCTTATATGAATGAACACACAGCAGAGCAGTTTGAAAACAGTTTCTTCCATGTTAAAGATGCAGTCTTACTGCTATTTCCTATAGGCTGGTGTTTTGCTGGAAAGTTCTCTATGAGAATTTGCATATAAAGGGTTTCTAAAGTGCTGCATGAGAAGAGCAGTTTACCTCTTTAAGCCGAAGGCACACATTCACAACCACTCTGCTAGATAGATCCATTTTGGTTTTAGAAACAGATATTTCTCTTTACAGAATATACTCCCATTCAATCTGGAATATCCAAAGACAGCTCCTAGAATAAACGTGTTTCTATCTCGCTGAATCTGAACATAGATTCAACTCCCTTAGGTCAAAGAACACATGGCCGAGCAGTTTGAAAGAAACGTTTCTTCTGAGTTTTAGACGCAGTCTTAATGCTCTTTCTTATATATGCCGGGACTGGGCCGGAAAGGCCTGTTTTGAGACTCTGCAAGAAAGTGTTTGCAGACTGCTGAATCCACACACGGGTTTAACTCTGGAAGTTGAGTGCACACATTGACAACCGTTCTGTTAGATAGCTGCGTTTTGGATTTAGAAGCAGATATTTCCCTGTGCTTACTGCTGTTTCTTCCATATGCCGGTAATGGGCTGAAAACGCCTGTTTTGGGACTCTGCAGAGAAAGTGTTTGCAGACTGCTGAATCCACACACGGGTTTAACTCTGGAAGTTGAGTGCACACATTGACAACCGTTCTGTTAGATAGCTGCGTTTTGGATTTAGAAGCAGATATTTCCCTGTGCTTACTGCTGTTTCTTCCATATGCCGGTAATGGGCTGAAAACGCCTGTTTTGGGACTCTGCAGAGAAAGTGTTTGCAGACTGCTGAATCCACACACGGGTTTAACTCCGGAAGTTGAGTGCACACATTGACAACCGTTCTGTTAGATAGCTGCGTTTTGGATTTAGAAGCAGATATTTCCCTGTGCTTACTGCTGTTTCTTTCATATGCCGGTAATGGGCTGAAAACGCCTGTTTTGGGACTCTGCAGAGAAAGTGTTTGCAGACTGCTGAATCCACACACGGGTTTAACTCTGGAAGTTGAGTGCACACATTGACAACCGTTCTGTTAGATAGCTGCGTTTTGGATTTAGAAGCAGATATTTCCCTGTGCTTACTGCTGTTTCTTCCATATGCCGGTAATGGGCTGAAAACGCCTGTTTGGGGACTCTGCAGAGAAAGTGTTTGCAGACTGCTGAATCCACACACGGGTTTAACTCTGGAAGTTGAGTGCACACATTGACAACCGTTCTGTTAGATAGCTGCGTTTTGGATTTAGAAGCAGATATTTCCCTGTGCTTACTGCTGTTTCTTCCATATGCCGGTAATGGGCTGAAAACGCCTGTTTTTGGACTCTGCAGAGAAAGTGTTTGCAGACTGCTGAATCCACACACGGGTTTAACTCTGGAAGTTGAGTGCACACATTGACAACCGTTCTGTTAGATAGCTGCGTTTTGGATTTAGAAGCAGATATTTCCCTGTGCTTACTGCTGTTTCTTCCATATGCCGGTAATGGGCTGAAAACGCCTGTTTTGGGACTCTGCAGAGAAAGTGTTTGCAGACTGCTGAATCCACACACGGGTTTAACTCTGGAAGTTGAGTGCACACATTGACAACCGTTCTGTTAGATAGCTGCGTTTTGGATTTAGAAGCAGATATTTCCCTGTGCTTACTGCTGTTTCTTCCATATGCCGGTAATGGGCTGAAAACGCCTGTTTGGGGACTCTGCAGAGAAAGTGTTTGCAGACTGCTGAATCCACACACGGGTTTAACTCTGGAAGTTGAGTGCACACATTGACAACCGTTCTGTTAGATAGCTGCGTTTTGGATTTAGAAGCAGATATTTCCCTGTGCTTACTGCTGTTTCTTCCATATGCCGGTAATGGGCTGAAAACGCCTGTTTTGGGACTCTGCAGAGAAAGTGTTTGCAGACTGCTGAATCCACACACGGGTTTAACTCTGGAAGTTGAGTGCACACATTGACAACCGTTCTGTTAGATAGCTGCGTTTTGGATTTAGAAGCAGATATTTCCCTGTGCTTACTGCTGTTGCTTCCATATGCCGGTAATGGGCTGAAAACGCCTGTTTTGGGACTCTGCAGAGAAACTGTTTGCAGACTGCTGAATCCACACACGGGTTTAACTCTGGAAGTTGAGTGCACACATTGACAACCGTTCTGTTAGATAGCTGCGTTTTGGATTTAGAAGCAGATATTTCCCTGTGCTTACTGCTGTTTCTTCCATATGCCGGTAATGGGCTGAAAACGCCTGTTTTGGGACTCTGCCGAGAAGATGTTTGCAGACTGCTGAATCCACACTCGGGTTTATCTCTGGAAGTTGAGTGCACGCATTGACAACCATTCAGTTAGATAGCTGCCTTTTGGTTTTAGAAGCAGTTATTTCTCTTTACAGCATATACTCTCATTCACTCTGGAATATCCAAACGCAGCTCCTAAAAGAAACGGGTTTCTAAGTATAATCAGATATTTCTCTTTACATCTTGTACCCCAGTACACTCTGATATATGCATACGCAGCTCCTGGAAGAAACGTGTTTGTAACTCGCTGAATCTGTGCATATATTGAAGTCTCTTAGGTGAATGAACACACAGCAGAGGAGTTTGAAAAAAACATTTCTTCCATGTTATAGATGCACTGTTACTGCTATTGCTTTTAGGCTGGTGTTTTCCTGGAAATGTTGGTTTTATAATTTCCATATAAATGGTTTGTAAACTGCTGCTTAAGTGGAGCAGTTTAATTCGTTAAGTTGAATGCCCTCATTCACAATCATTCTGTTAGCTAGCTCCGTTTTGGTTTTAGAAGCCTGTGTTTCTAGTTACAGCATATACTCCCATTCATTCTGGAATAGCCAAACGCAGCTCCCAGAATAGACGTGTTTCTAAGTCGCTGAATTTAAACATAGATTCAACTCCCTTAGGTGAACAAACACACAGCACAGCAGTTTGAAAGAAACGTTTTATTTGAGTTTTAGACGCAGTCTTATTGCTATTTCTCAGAGGCCGGTATTTTGCTGGGAATGTCTGTTTTAGAATCTGCACAAAAATCTTTTCTAAACTGCTGCATAGAAACAACAGTTTATCTCAATAAGCTGAATGCACACAGTGACAACCATTCTGTTAGATGGCTCCGCGTTTGTTTTAGAACCAGATAGTTCACTTTAAACCTTATACTCCAGTACACTCTGGAATATGCAAATGCAGCTCCTGGAAGAAACGTGTTTCTTACTCGCTGAATCTGAACATATACTCAAGACTCTTAGGTGAATGAACACAGAGCAGAGCATTTTGAAGAAAACGTTTCTTCTATGTTATAGATGCAGTCTTACTGCTACTTCTTTTAGGCTGGGGTTTTGCTGCAAATGTTGATTTTAGAATTTGCATATAAAGGGTTTCTAAACTGCTGCCTAAGAAGAGCAGATTAACCCTTTAAGTTAAATGCACACATTCACAACCATTCTGTTAGATAGCTCCGTTTTGGTTTTAGAAACAGATATTTCTCTTTACAGCATTTACTCCCATACACTCTGGAATATCGAAATGCAGCTCCTAGAATAAACGTGTTTCAAACTCGCTGAATCCAAACATAGATTCAACGACCTTTGGTGAACGAACACACTGCAGAGCAGTTTGAAAGAAACGTTCCCTCTGAGTTTTAGACGCAGTCTTACTGCTATTTCTTATAGGCCGGTATTTTGCTGGAAATGTCTGTTTGAGAATCTACACAGAAATGTTTTCTAAACTGCTGCATACAAACAGCAGTTTAGCTCAGTAAGTTGAATGCACACATTGACAACCATTCCATTAGATCATCCGTTTTTCTTTTGGAATGAGACATTTGTCTTTACATCTTATACTCCAGTATACTCTGGAATAGGCAAACACAGCTCCTGGAAGAAACGTGTTGCTAACTAGCTGAATCTGAACATATATTCAAGTCTCTTATATGAATGAACACACAGCAGAGCAGTTTGAAAACAGTTTCTTCCATGTTAAAGATGCAGTCTTGCTGCTATTTCCTATAGGCTGGTGTTTTGCTGGAAAGTTCTCTATGAGAATTTGCATATAAAGGGTTTCTAAAGTGCTGCATGAGAAGAGCAGTTTACCTCTTTAAGCCGAAGGCACACATTCACAACCACTCTGCTAGATAGATCCATTTTGGTTTTAGAAACAGATATTTCTCTTTACAGAATATACTCCCATTCAATCTGGAATATCCAAAGACAGCTCCTAGAATAAACGTGTTTCTATCTCGCTGAATCTGAACATAGATTCAACTCCCTTAGGTCAAAGAACACATGGCCGAGCAGTTTGAAAGAAACGTTTCTTCTGAGTTTTAGACGCAGTCTTAATGCTCTTTCTTATATATGCCGGGACTGGGCCGGAAAGGCCTGTTTTGAGACTCTGCAAGAAAGTGTTTGCAGACTGCTGAATCCACACACGGGTTTAACTCTGGAAGTTGAGTGCACACATTGACAACCGTTCTGTTAGATAGCTGCGTTTTGGATTTAGAAGCAGATATTTCCCTGTGCTTACTGCTGTTTCTTCCATATGCCGGTAATGGGCTGAAAACGCCTGTTTTGGGACTCTGCAGAGAAAGTGTTTGCAGACTGCTGAATCCACACACGGGTTTAACTCTGGAAGTTGAGTGCACACATTGACAACCGTTCTGTTAGATAGCTGCGTTTTGGATTTAGAAGCAGATATTTCCCTGTGCTTACTGCTGTTTCTTCCATATGCCGGTAATGGGCTGAAAACGCCTGTTTGGGGACTCTGCAGAGAAAGTGTTTGCAGACTGCTGAATCCACACACGGGTTTAACTCCGGAAGTTGAGTGCACACATTGACAACCGTTCTGTTAGATAGCTGCGTTTTGGATTTAGAAGCAGATATTTCCCTGTGCTTACTGCTGTTTCTTCCATATGCCGGTAATGGGCTGAAAACGCCTGTTTTGGGACTCTGCAGAGAAAGTGTTTGCAGACTGCTGAATCCACACACGGGTTTAACTCTGGAAGTTGAGTGCACACATTGACAACCGTTCTGTTAGATAGCTGCGTTTTGGATTTAGAAGCAGATATTTCCCTGTGCTTACTGCTGCTTCTTCCATATGCCGGTAATGGGCTGAAAACGCCTGTTTGGGGACTCTGCAGAGAAAGTGTTTGCAGACTGCTGAATCCACACACGGGTTTAACTCTGGAAGTTGAGTGCACACATTGACAACCGTTCTGTTAGATAGCTGCGTTTTGGATTTAGAAGCAGATATTTCCCTGTGCTTACTGCAGTTTCTTCCATATGCCGGTAATGGGCTGAAAACGCCTGTTTTGGGACTCTGCAGAGAAAGTGTTTGCAGACTGCTGAATCCACACACGGGTTTAACTCCGGAAGTTGAGTGCACACATTGACAACCGTTCTGTTAGATAGCTGCGTTTTGGATTTAGAAGCAGATATTTCCCTGTGCTTACTGCTGTTTCTTCCATATGCCGGTAATGGGCTGAAAACGCCTGTTTTGGGACTCTGCAGAGAAAGTGTTTGCAGACTGCTGAATCCACACACGGGTTTAACTCTGGAAGTTGAGTGCACACATTGACAACCGTTCTGTTAGATAGCTGCGTTTTGGATTTAGAAGCAGATATTTCCCTGTGCTTACTGCTGTTTCT
This sequence comes from Aotus nancymaae, assembly GCF_030222135.1. Taxonomy (NCBI): domain Eukaryota; kingdom Metazoa; phylum Chordata; class Mammalia; order Primates; family Aotidae; genus Aotus; species Aotus nancymaae. The sequence continues at coordinate 68,034 of NW_026989169.1, forward strand.
TCCATATGCCGGTAATGGGCTGAAAACGCCTGTTTGGGGACTCTGCAGAGAAAGTGTTTGCAGGCTGCTGAATCCACACACGGGTTTAACTCTGGAAGTTGAGTGCACACATTGACAACCGTTCTGTTAGATAGCTGCGTTTTGGATTTAGAAGCAGATATTTCCCTGTGCTTACTGCTGTTTCTTCCATATGCCGGTAATGGGCTGAAAACGCCTGTTTGGGGACTCTGCAGAGAAAGTGTTTGCAGACTGCTGAATCCACACACGGGTTTAACTCTGGAAGTTGAGTGCACACATTGACAACCGTTCTGTTAGATAGCTGCGTTTTGGATTTAGAAGCAGATATTTCCCTGTGCTTACTGCTGTTGCTTCCATATGCCGGTAATGGGCTGATAACGCCTGTTTGGGGACTCTGCAGAGAAACTGTTTGCAGACTGCTGAATCCACACACGGGTTTATCTCTGGAAGTTGAGTGCACGCATTGACAACCGTTCAGTTAGATAGCTGCCTTTTGGTTTTAGAAGCAGTTATTTCTCTTTACAGCATATACTCTCATTCACTCTGGAATATCCAAACGCAGCTCCTAAAAGAAACGGGTTTCTAAGTATAATCAGATATTTCTCTTTACATCTTGTACCCCAGTACACTCTGATATATGCATACGCAGCTCCTGGAAGAAACGTGTTTGTAACTCGCTGAATCTGTGCATATATTGAAGTCTCTTAGGTGAATGAACACACAGCAGAGGAGTTTGAAAAAAACATTTCTTCCATGTTATAGATGCACTGTTACTGCTATTGCTTTTAGGCTGGTGTTTTCCTGGAAATGTTGGTTTTAGAATTTCCATATAAATGGTTTGTAAACTGCTGCTTAAGTGGAGCAGTTTAATTCGTTAAGTTGAATGCCCTCATTCACAATCATTCTGTTAGCTAGCTCCGTTTTGGTTTTAGAAGCCTGTGTTTCTAGTTACAGCATATACTCCCATTCATTCTGGAATAGCCAAACGCAGCTCCCAGAATAGACATGTTTCTAAGTCGCTGAATTTAAACATAGATTCAACTCCCTTAGGTGAACAAACACACAGCACAGCAGTTTGAAAGAAACGTTTTATTTGAGTTTTAGACGCAGTCTTATTGCTATTTCTCAGAGGCCGGTATTTTGCTGGGAATGTCTGTTTTAGAATCTGCACAAAAATCTTTTCTAAACTGCTGCATAGAAACAACAGTTTATCTCAATAAGCTGAATGCACACAGTGACAACCATTCTGTTAGATGGCTCCGCGTTTGTTTTAGAACCAGATAGTTCACTTTAAACCTTATACTCCAGTACACTCTGGAATATGCAAATGCAGCTCCTGGAAGAAACGTGTTTCTTACTCGCTGAATCTGAACATATACTCAAGACTCTTAGGTGAATGAACACAGAGCAGAGCATTTTGAAGAAAACGTTTCTTCTATGTTATAGATGCAGTCTTACTGCTACTTCTTTTAGGCTGGGGTTTTGCTGCAAATGTTGATTTTAGAATTTGCATATAAAGGGTTTCTAAACTGCTGCCTAAGAAGAGCAGATTAACCCTTTAAGTTAAATGCACACATTCACAACCATTCTGTTAGATAGCTCCGTTTTGGTTTTAGAAACAGATATTTCTCTTTACAGCATTTACTCCCATACACTCTGGAATATCGAAATGCAGCTCCTAGAATAAACGTGTTTCAAACTCGCTGAATCCAAACATAGATTCAACGACCTTTGGTGAACGAACACACTGCAGAGCAGTTTGAAAGAAACGTTCCCTCTGAGTTTTAGACGCAGTCTTACTGCTATTTCTTATAGGCCGGTATTTTGCTGGAAATGTCTGTTTGAGAATCTACACAGAAATGTTTTCTAAACTGCTGCATACAAACAGCAGTTTAGCTCAGTAAGTTGAATGCACACATTGACAACCATTCCATTAGATCATCCGTTTTTCTTTTGGAATGAGACATTTGTCTTTACATCTTATACTCCAGTATACTCTGGAATAGGCAAACACAGCTCCTGGAAGAAACGTGTTGCTAACTAGCTGAATCTGAACATATATTCAAGTCTCTTATATGAATGAACACACAGCAGAGCAGTTTGAAAACAGTTTCTTCCATGTTAAAGATGCAGTCTTACTGCTATTTCCTATAGGCTGGTGTTTTGCTGGAAAGTTCTCTATGAGAATTTGCATATAAAGGGTTTCTAAAGTGCTGCATGAGAAGAGCAGTTTACCTCTTTAAGCCGAAGGCACACATTCACAACCACTCTGCTAGATAGATCCATTTTGGTTTTAGAAACAGATATTTCTCTTTACAGAATATACTCCCATTCAATCTGGAATATCCAAAGACAGCTCCTAGAATAAACGTGTTTCTATCTCGCTGAATCTGAACATAGATTCAACTCCCTTAGGTCAAAGAACACATGGCCGAGCAGTTTGAAAGAAACGTTTCTTCTGAGTTTTAGACGCAGTCTTAATGCTCTTTCTTATATATGCCGGGACTGGGCCGGAAAGGCCTGTTTTGAGACTCTGCAAGAAAGTGTTTGCAGACTGCTGAATCCACACACGGGTTTAACTCTGGAAGTTGAGTGCACACATTGACAACCGTTCTGTTAGATAGCTGCGTTTTGGATTTAGAAGCAGATATTTCCCTGTGCTTACTGCTGTTTCTTCCATATGCCGGTAATGGGCTGAAAACGCCTGTTTTGGGACTCTGCAGAGAAAGTGTTTGCAGACTGCTGAATCCACACACGGGTTTAACTCTGGAAGTTGAGTGCACACATTGACAACCGTTCTGTTAGATAGCTGCGTTTTGGATTTAGAAGCAGATATTTCCCTGTGCTTACTGCTGTTTCTTCCATATGCCGGTAATGGGCTGAAAACGCCTGTTTTGGGACTCTGCAGAGAAAGTGTTTGCAGACTGCTGAATCCACACACGGGTTTAACTCCGGAAATTGAGTGCACACATTGACAACCGTTCTGTTAGATAGCTGCGTTTTGGATTTAGAAGCAGATATTTCCCTGTGCTTACTGCTGTTTCTTCCATATGCCGGTAATGGGCTGAAAACGCCTGTTTTGGGACTCTGCAGAGAAAGTGTTTGCAGACTGCTGAATCCACACACGGGTTTAACTCTGGAAGTTGAGTGCACACATTGACAACCGTTCTGTTAGATAGCTGCGTTTTGGATTTAGAAGCAGATATTTCCCTGTGCTTACTGCTGTTTCTTCCATATGCCGGTAATGGGCTGAAAACGCCTGTTTTGGGACTCTGCAGAGAAAGTGTTTGCAGACTGCTGAATCCACACACGGGTTTAACTCTGGAAGTTGAGTGCACACATTGACAACCGTTCTGTTAGATAGCTGCGTTTTGGATTTAGAAGCAGATATTTCCCTGTGCTTACTGCTGTTTCTTCCATATGCCGGTAATGGGCTGAAAACGCCTGTTTTTGGACTCTGCAGAGAAAGTGTTTGCAGACTGCTGAATCCACACACGGGTTTAACTCTGGAAGTTGAGTGCACACATTGACAACCGTTCTGTTAGATAGCTGCGTTTTGGATTTAGAAGCAGATATTTCCCTGTGCTTACTGCTGTTTCTTCCATATGCCGGTAATGGGCTGAAAACGCCTGTTTTGGGACTCTGCAGAGAAAGTGTTTGCAGACTGCTGAATCCACACACGGGTTTAACTCTGGAAGTTGAGTGCACACATTGACAACCGTTCTGTTAGATAGCTGCGTTTTGGATTTAGAAGCAGATATTTCCCTGTGCTTACTGCTGTTTCTTCCATATGCCGGTAATGGGCTGAAAACGCCTGTTTTGGGACTCTGCAGAGAAAGTGTTTGCAGACTGCTGAATCCACACACGGGTTTAACTCTGGAAGTTGAGTGCACACATTGACAACCGTTCTGTTAGATAGCTGCGTTTTGGATTTAGAAGCAGATATTTCCCTGTGCTTACTGCTGTTTCTTCCATATGCCGGTAATGGGCTGAAAACGCCTGTTTTGGGACTCTGCAGAGAAAGTGTTTGCAGACTGCTGAATCCACACACGGGTTTAACTCTGGAAGTTGAGTGCACACATTGACAACCGTTCTGTTAGATAGCTGCGTTTTGGATTTAGAAGCAGATATTTCCCTGTGCTTACTGCTGTTGCTTCCATATGCCGGTAATGGGCTGAAAACGCCTGTTTTGGGACTCTGCAGAGAAACTGTTTGCAGACTGCTGAATCCACACACGGGTTTATCTCTGGAAGTTGAGTGCACGCATTGACAACCATTCAGTTAGATAGCTGCCTTTTGGTTTTAGAAGCAGTTATTTCTCTTTACAGCATATACTCTCATTCACTCTGGAATATCCAAACGCAGCTCCTAAAAGAAACGGGTTTCTAAGTATAATCAGATATTTCTCTTTACATCTTGTACCCCAGTACACTCTGATATATGCATACGCAGCTCCTGGAAGAAACGTGTTTGTAACTCGCTGAATCTGTGCATATATTGAAGTCTCTTAGGTGAATGAACACACAGCAGAGGAGTTTGAAAAAAACATTTCTTCCATGTTATAGATGCACTGTTACTGCTATTGCTTTTAGGCTGGTGTTTTCCTGGAAATGTTGGTTTTAGAATTTCCATATAAATGGTTTGTAAACTGCTGCTTAAGTGGAGCAGTTTAATTCGTTAAGTTGAATGCCCTCATTCACAATCATTCTGTTAGCTAGCTCCGTTTTGGTTTTAGAAGCCTGTGTTTCTAGTTACAGCATATACTCCCATTCATTCTGGAATAGCCAAACGCAGCTCCCAGAATAGACGTGTTTCTAAGTCGCTGAATTTAAACATAGATTCAACTCCCTTAGGTGAACAAACACACAGCACAGCAGTTTGAAAGAAACGTTTTATTTGAGTTTTAGACGCAGTCTTATTGCTATTTCTCAGAGGCCGGTATTTTGCTGGGAATGTCTGTTTTAGAATCTGCACAAAAATCTTTTCTAAACTGCTGCATAGAAACAACAGTTTATCTCAATAAGCTGAATGCACACAGTGACAACCATTCTGTTAGATGGCTCCGCGTTTGTTTTAGAACCAGATAGTTCACTTTAAACCTTATACTCCAGTACACTCTGGAATATGCAAATGCAGCTCCTGGAAGAAACGTGTTTCTTACTCGCTGAATCTGAACATATACTCAAGACTCTTAGGTGAATGAACACAGAGCAGAGCATTTTGAAGAAAACGTTTCTTCTATGTTATAGATGCAGTCTTACTGCTACTTCTTTTAGGCTGGGGTTTTGCTGCAAATGTTGATTTTAGAATTTGCATATAAAGGGTTTCTAAACTGCTGCCTAAGAAGAGCAGATTAACCCTTTAAGTTAAATGCACACATTCACAACCATTCTGTTAGATAGCTCCGTTTTGGTTTTAGAAACAGATATTTCTCTTTACAGCATTTACTCCCATACACTCTGGAATATCGAAATGCAGCTCCTAGAATAAACGTGTTTCAAACTCGCTGAATCCAAACATAGATTCAACGACCTTTGGTGAACGAACACACTGCAGAGCAGTTTGAAAGAAACGTTCCCTCTGAGTTTTAGACGCAGTCTTACTGCTATTTCTTATAGGCCGGTATTTTGCTGGAAATGTCTGTTTGAGAATCTACACAGAAATGTTTTCTAAACTGCTGCATACAAACAGCAGTTTAGCTCAGTAAGTTGAATGCACACATTGACAACCATTCCATTAGATCATCCGTTTTTCTTTTGGAATGAGACATTTGTCTTTACATCTTATACTCCAGTATACTCTGGAATAGGCAAACACAGCTCCTGGAAGAAACGTGTTGCTAACTAGCTGAATCTGAACATATATTCAAGTCTCTTATATGAATGAACACACAGCAGAGCAGTTTGAAAACAGTTTCTTCCATGTTAAAGATGCAGTCTTGCTGCTATTTCCTATAGGCTGGTGTTTTGCTGGAAAGTTCTCTATGAGAATTTGCATATAAAGGGTTTCTAAAGTGCTGCATGAGAAGAGCAGTTTACCTCTTTAAGCCGAAGGCACACATTCACAACCACTCTGCTAGATAGATCCATTTTGGTTTTAGAAACAGATATTTCTCTTTACAGAATATACTCCCATTCAATCTGGAATATCCAAAGACAGCTCCTAGAATAAACGTGTTTCTATCTCGCTGAATCTGAACATAGATTCAACTCCCTTAGGTCAAAGAACACATGGCCGAGCAGTTTGAAAGAAACGTTTCTTCTGAGTTTTAGACGCAGTCTTAATGCTCTTTCTTATATATGCCGGGACTGGGCCGGAAAGGCCTGTTTTGAGACTCTGCAAGAAAGTGTTTGCAGACTGCTGAATCCACACACGGGTTTAACTCTGGAAGTTGAGTGCACACATTGACAACCGTTCTGTTAGATAGCTGCGTTTTGGATTTAGAAGCAGATATTTCCCTGTGCTTACTGCTGTTTCTTCCATATGCCGGTAATGGGCTGAAAACGCCTGTTTGGGGACTCTGCAGAGAAAGTGTTTGCAGACTGCTGAATCCACACACGGGTTTAACTCCGGAAGTTGAGTGCACACATTGACAACCGTTCTGTTAGATAGCTGCGTTTTGGGTTTAGAAGCAGATATTTCCCTGTGCTTACTGCTGTTTCTTCCATATGCCGGTAATGGGCTGAAAACGCCTGTTTTGGGACTCTGCAGAGAAAGTGTTTGCAGACTGCTGAATCCACACACGGGTTTAACTCTGGAAGTTGAGTGCACACATTGACAACCGTTCTGTTAGATAGCTGCGTTTTGGATTTAGAAGCAGATATTTCCCTGTGCTTACTGCTGCTTCTTCCATATGCCGGTAATGGGCTGAAAACGCCTGTTTGGGGACTCTGCAGAGAAAGTGTTTGCAGACTGCTGAATCCACACACGGGTTTAACTCTGGAAGTTGAGTGCACACATTGACAACCGTTCTGTTAGATAGCTGCGTTTTGGATTTAGAAGCAGATATTTCCCTGTGCTTACTGCAGTTTCTTCCATATGCCGGTAATGGGCTGAAAACGCCTGTTTTGGGACTCTGCAGAGAAAGTGTTTGCAGACTGCTGAATCCACACACGGGTTTAACTCCGGAAGTTGAGTGCACACATTGACAACCGTTCTGTTAGATAGCTGCGTTTTGGATTTAGAAGCAGATATTTCCCTGTGCTTACTGCTGTTTCTTCCATATGCCGGTAATGGGCTGAAAACGCCTGTTTTGGGACTCTGCAGAGAAAGTGTTTGCAGACTGCTGAATCCACACACGGGTTTAACTCTGGAAGTTGAGTGCACACATTGACAACCGTTCTGTTAGATAGCTGCGTTTTGGATTTAGAAGCAGATATTTCCCTGTGCTTACTGCTGTTTCTTCCATATGCCGGTAATGGGCTGAAAACGCCTGTTTGGGGACTCTGCAGAGAAAGTGTTTGCAGGCTGCTGAATCCACACACGGGTTTAACTCTGGAAGTTGAGTGCACACATTGACAACCGTTCTGTTAGATAGCTGCGTTTTGGATTTAGAAGCAGATATTTCCCTGTGCTTACTGCTGTTTCTTCCATATGCCGGTAATGGGCTGAAAACGCCTGTTTGGGGACTCTGCAGAGAAAGTGTTTGCAGACTGCTGAATCCACACACGGGTTTAACTCTGGAAGTTGAGTGCACACATTGACAACCGTTCTGTTAGATAGCTGCGTTTTGGATTTAGAAGCAGATATTTCCCTGTGCTTACTGCTGTTGCTTCCATATGCCGGTAATGGGCTGATAACGCCTGTTTGGGGACTCTGCAGAGAAAGTGTTTGCAGACTGCTGAATCCACACACGGGTTTAACTCTGGAAGTTGAGTGCACGCATTGACAACCGTTCTGTTAGATAGCTGCCTTTTGGATTTAGAAGCAGATATTTCCCTGTGCTTACTGCTGTTTCTTCCATATGCCGGTATTGGGCTGAAAACGCCTGTTTTGGGACTCTGCAGAGAAAGTGTTTGCAGACTGCTGAATACACACACGGGTTTAACTCTGGAAGTTGAGTGCACACATTGACAACCGTTCTGTTAGATAGCTGCGTTTTGGATTTAGAAGCAGATATTTCCCTGTGCTTACTGCTGTTTCTTCCATATGCCGGTAATGGGCTGAAAACGCCTGTTTGGGGACTCTGCAGAGAAAGTGTTTGCAGACTGCTGAATCCACACACCGGTTTAACTCTGGAAGTTGAGTGCACACATTGACAATCGTTCTGTTAGATAGCTGCGTTTTGGATTTAGAAGCAGATATTTCCCTGTGCTTACTGCTGTTGCTTCCATATGCCGGTAATGGACTGAAAACGCCTGTTTGGGGACTCTGCAGAGAAAGTGTTTGCAGACTGCTGAATCCACACACGGGTTTAACTCTGGAAGTTGAGTGCACACATTGACAACCGTTCTGTTAGATAGCTGCGTTTTGGATTTAGAAGCAGATATTTCCCTGTGCTTACTGCTGTTGCTTCCATATGCCGGTAATGGGCTGAAAACGCCTGTTTTGGGACTCTGCAGAGAAACTGTTTGCAGACTGCTGAATCCACACACGGGTTTAACTCTGGAAGTTGAGTGCACACATTGACAACCGTTCTGTTAGATAGCTGCGTTTTGGATTTAGAAGCAGATATTTCCCTGTGCTTACTGCTGTTTCTTCCATATGCCGGTAATGGGCTGAAAACGCCTGTTTTGGGACTCTGCAGAGAAAGTGTTTGCAGACTGCTGAATCCACACACGGGTTTAACTCTGGAAGTTGAGTGCACACATTGACAACCGTTCTGTTAGATAGCTGCGTTTTGGATTTAGAAGCAGATATTTCCCTGTGCTTACTGCAGTTTCTTCCATATGCCGGTAATGGGCTGAAAACGCCTGTTTTGGGACTCTGCAGAGAAAGTGTTTGCAGACTGCTGAATCCACACACGGGTTTAACTCTGGAAGTTGAGTGCACACATTGACAACCGTTCTGTTAGATAGCTGCGTTTTGGATTTAGAAGCAGATATTTCCCTGTGCTTACTGCTGTTTCTTCCATATGCCGGTAATGGGCTGAAAACGCCTGTTTTGGGACTCTGCAGAGAAAGTGTTTGCAGACTGCTGAATACACACACGGGTTTAACTCTGGAAGTTGAGTGCACACATTGACAACCGTTCTGTTAGATAGCTGCGTTTTGGATTTAGAAGCAGATATTTCCCTGTGCTTACTGCTGTTGCTTCCATATGCCGGTAATGGGCTGAAAACGCCTGTTTTGGGACTCTGCAGAGAAAGTGTTTGCAGACTGCTGAATCCACACACGGGTTTAACTCTGGAAGTTGAGTGCACACATTGACAACCGTTCTGTTAGATAGCTGCGTTTTGGATTTAGAAGCAGATATTTCCCTGTGCTTACTGCTGTTGCTTCCATATGCCGGTAATGGGCTGAAAACGCCTGTTTTGGGACTCTGCAGAGAAACTGTTTGCAGACTGCTGAATCCACACACGGGTTTAACTCTGGAAGTTGAGTGCACACATTGACAACCGTTCTGTTAGATAGCTGCGTTTTGGATTTAGAAGCAGATATTTCCCTGTGCTTACTGCTGTTGCTTCCATATGCCGGTAATGGGCTGAAAACGCCTGTTTTGGGACTCTGCAGAGAAAGTGTTTGCAGACTGCTGAATCCACACACGGGTTTAACTCTGGAAGTTGAGTGCACACATTGACAACCGTTCTGTTAGATAGCTGCGTTTTGGATTTAGAAGCAGATATTTCCCTGTGCTTACTGCTGTTGCTTCCATATGCCGGTAATGGGCTGAAAATGCCTGTTTTGGGACTCTGCAGAGAAAGTGTTTGCAGACTGCTGAATCCACACACGGGTTTAACTCTGGAAGTTGAGTGCACACATTGACAACCGTTCTGTTAGATAGCTGCGTTTTGGATTTAGAAGCAGATATTTCCCTGTGCTTACTGCTGTTTCTTCCATATGCCGGTAATGGGCTGAAAACGCCTGTTTTGGGACTCTGCAGAGAAAGTGTTTGCAGACTGCTGAATACACACACGGTTTTAACTCTGGAAGTTGAGTGCACACATTGACAACCGTTCTGTTAGATAGCTGCGTTTTGGATTTAGAAGCAGATATTTCCCTGTGCTTACTGCTGTTTCTTCCATATGCCGGTAATGGGCTGAAAACGCCTGTTTTGGGACTCTGCAGAGAAAGTGTTTGCAGACTGCTGAATCCACACACGGGTTTAACTCTGGAAGTTGAGTGCACACATTGACAACCGTTCTGTTAGATAGCTGCGTTTTGGATTTAGAAGCAGATATTTCCCTGGGCTTACTGCTGTTTCTTCCATATGCCGGTAATGGGCTGAAAACGCCTGTTTTGGGACTCTGCAGAGAAAGTGTTTGCAGACTGCTGAATCCACACACGGGTTTAACTCTGGAAGTTGAGTGCACGCATTGACAACCGTTCTGGTAGATAGCTGCGTTTTGGATTTAGAAGCAGATATTTCCCTGGGCTTACTGCTGTTTCTTCCATATGCCGGTAATGGGCTGAAAACGCCTGTTTTGGGACTCTGCAGAGAAAGTGTTTGCAGACTGCTGAATACACACACGGGTTTAACTCTGGAAGTTGAGTGCACACATTGACAACCGTTCTGTTAGATAGCTGCGTTTTGGATTTGGAAGCAGATATTTCCCTGTGCTTACTGCTGTTTCTTCCATATGCCGGTAATGGGCTGAAAACGCCTGTTTTGGGACTCTGCAGAGAAAGTGTTTGCAGACTGCTGAATCCACACACGGGTTTAACTCTGGAAGTTGAGTGCACACATTGACAACCGTTCTGTTAGATAGCTGCGTTTTGGATTTAGAAGCAGATATTTCCCTGTGCTTACTGCTGTTTCTTCCATATGCCAGTAATGGGCTGAAAACGCCTGTTTGGGGACTCTGCAGAGAAAGTGTTTTCAGACTGCTGAATCCACACACGGGTTTAACTCTGGAAGTTGAGTGCACACATTGACAACCGTTCTGTTAGATAGCTGCGTTTTGGATTTAGAAGCAGATATTTCCCTGTGCTTACTGCTGTTTCTTCCATATGCCGGTAATGGGCTGATAACGCCTGTTTGGGGACTCTGCAGAGAAAGTGTTTGCAGACTGCTGAATCCACACACCGGTTTAACTCTGGAAGTTGAGTGCACACATTGACAATCGTTCTGTTAGATAGCTGCGTTTTGGATTTAGAAGCAGATATTTCCCTGTGCTTACTGCTGTTGCTTCCATATGCCGGTAATGGACTGAAAACGCCTGTTTGGGGACTCTGCAGAGAAAGTGTTTGCAGACTGCTGAATCCACACACGGGTTTAACTCTGGAAGTTGAGTGCACACATTGACAACCGTTCTGTTAGATAGCTGCGTTTTGGATTTAGAAGCAGATATTTCCCTGTGCTTACTGCTGTTGCTTCCATATGCCGGTAATGGGCTGAAAACGCCTGTTTTGGGACTCTGCAGAGAAACTGTTTGCAGACTGCTGAATCCACACACGGGTTTAACTCTGGAAGTTGAGTGCACACATTGACAACCGTTCTGTTAGATAGCTGCGTTTTGGATTTAGAAGCAGATATTTCCCTGTGCTTACTGCTGTTTCTTCCATATGCCGGTAATGGGCTGAAAACGCCTGTTTTGGGACTCTGCAGAGAAAGTGTTTGCAGACTGCTGAATCCACACACGGGTTTAACTCTGGAAGTTGAGTGCACACATTGACAACCGTTCTGTTAGATAGCTGCGTTTTGGATTTAGAAGCAGATATTTCCCTGTGCTTACTGCTGTTTCTTCCATATGCCGGTAATGGGCTGAAAACGCCTGTTTTTGGACTCTGCAGAGAAAGTGTTTGCAGACTGCTGAATCCACACACGGGTTTAACTCTGGAAGTTGAGTGCACACATTGACAACCGTTCTGTTAGATAGCTGCGTTTTGGATTTAGAAGCAGATATTTCCCTGTGCTTACTGCTGTTTCTTCCATATGCCGGTAATGGGCTGAAAACGCCTGTTTTGGGACTCTGCAGAGAAAGTGTTTGCAGACTGCTGAATCCACACACGGGTTTAACTCTGGAAGTTGAGTGCACACATTGACAACCGTTCTGTTAGATAGCTGCGTTTTGGATTTAGAAGCAGATATTTCCCTGTGCTTACTGCTGTTTCTTCCATATGCCGGTAATGGGCTGAAAACGCCTGTTTTGGGACTCTGCAGAGAAAGTGTTTGCAGACTGCTGAATCCACACACGGGTTTAACTCTGGAAGTTGAGTGCACACATTGACAACCGTTCTGTTAGATAGCTGCGTTTTGGATTTAGAAGCAGATATTTCCCTGTGCTTACTGCAGTTTCTTCCATATGCCGGTAATGGGCTGAAAACGCCTGTTTTGGGACTCTGCAGAGAAAGTGTTTGCAGACTGCTGAATCCACACACGGGTTTAACTCTGGAAGTTGAGTGCACACATTGACAACCGTTCTGTTAGATAGCTGCGTTTTGGATTTAGAAGCAGATATTTCCCTGTGCTTACTGCTGTTTCTTCCATATGCCGGTAATGGGCTGAAAACGCCTGTTTTGGGACTCTGCAGAGAAAGTGTTTGCAGACTGCTGAATACACACACGGGTTTAACTCTGGAAGTTGAGTGCACACATTGACAACCGTTCTGTTAGATAGCTGCGTTTTGGATTTATAAGCAGATATTTCCCTGTGCTTACTGCTGTTTCTTCCATATGCCGGTAATGGGCTGAAAACGCCTGTTTGGGGACTCTGCAGAGAAAGTGTTTGCAGACTGCTGAATCCACACACGGGTTTAACTCTGGAAGTTGAGTGCACACATTGACAACCGTTCTGTTAGATAGCTGCGTTTTGGATTTAGAAGCAGATATTTCCCTGTGCTTACTGCTGTTGCTTCCATATGCCGGTAATGGGCTGAAAACGCCTGTTTTGGGACTCTGCAGAGAAACTGTTTGCAGACTGCTGAATCCACACACGGGTTTAACTCTGGAAGTTGAGTGCACACATTGACAACCGTTCTGTTAGATAGCTGCGTTTTGGATTTAGAAGCAGATATTTCCCTGTGCTTACTGCTGTTGCTTCCATATGCCGGTAATGGGCTGAAAACGCCTGTTTTGGGACTCTGCAGAGAAAGTGTTTGCAGACTGCTGAATCCACACACGGGTTTAACTCTGGAAGTTGAGTGCACACATTGACAACCGTTCTGTTAGATAGCTGCGTTTTGGATTTAGAAGCAGATATTTCCCTGTGCTTACTGCTGTTGCTTCCATATGCCGGTAATGGGCTGAAAATGCCTGTTTTGGGACTCTGCAGAGAAAGTGTTTGCAGACTGCTGAATCCACACACGGGTTTAACTCTGGAAGTTGAGTGCACACATTGACAACCGTTCTGTTAGATAGCTGCGTTTTGGATTTAGAAGCAGATATTTCCCTGTGCTTACTGCTGTTTCTTCCATATGCCGGTAATGGGCTGAAAACGCCTGTTTTGGGACTCTGCAGAGAAAGTGTTTGCAGACTGCTGAATACACACACGGGTTTAACTCTGGAAGTTGAGTGCACACATTGACAACCGTTCTGTTAGATAGCTGCGTTTTGGATTTAGAAGCAGATATTTCCCTGTGCTTACTGCTGTTTCTTCCATATGCCGGTAATGGGCTGAAAACGCCTGTTTTGGGACTCTGCAGAGAAAGTGTTTGCAGACTGCTGAATCCACACACGGGTTTAACTCTGGAAGTTGAGTGCACACATTGACAACCGTTCTGTTAGATAGCTGCGTTTTGGATTTAGAAGCAGATATTTCCCTGGGCTTACTGCTGTTTCTTCCATATGCCGGTAATGGGCTGAAAACGCCTGTTTTGGGACTCTGCAGAGAAAGTGTTTGCAGACTGCTGAATCCACACACGGGTTTAACTCTGGAAGTTGAGTGCACGCATTGACAACCGTTCTGGTAGATAGCTGCGTTTTGGATTTAGAAGCAGATATTTCCCTGGGCTTACTGCTGTTTCTTCCATATGCCGGTAATGGGCTGAAAACGCCTGTTTTGGGACTCTGCAGAGAAAGTGTTTGCAGACTGCTGAATACACACACGGGTTTAACTCTGGAAGTTGAGTGCACACATTGACAACCGTTCTGTTAGATAGCTGCGTTTTGGATTTGGAAGCAGATATTTCCCTGTGCTTACTGCTGTTTCTTCCATATGCCGGTAATGGGCTGAAAACGCCTGTTTTGGGACTCTGCAGAGAAAGTGTTTGCAGACTGCTGAATCCACACACGGGTTTAACTCTGGAAGTTGAGTGCACACATTGACAACCGTTCTGTTAGATAGCTGCGTTTTGGATTTAGAAGCAGATATTTCCCTGTGCTTACTGCTGTTTCTTCCATATGCCGGTAATGGGCTGAAAACGCCTGTTTTGGGACTCTGCAGAGAAAGTGTTTGCAGACTGCTGAATCCACACACGGGTTTAACTCTGGAAGTTGAGTGCACACATTGACAACCGTTCTGTTAGATAGCTGCGTTTTGGATTTAGAAGCAGATATTTCCCTGTGCTTACTGCTGTTTCTTCCATATGCCGGTAATGGGCTGAAAACGCCTGTTTGGGGACTCTGCAGAGAAAGTGTTTGCAGACTGCTGAATCCACACACGGGTTTAACTCTGGAAGTTGAGTGCACACATTGACAATCGTTCTGTTAGATAGCTGCGTTTTGGATTTAGAAGCAGATATTTCCCTGTGCTTACTGCTGTTTCTTCCATATGCCGGTAATGGGCTGAAAACGCCTGTTTGGGGACTCTGCAGAGAAAGTGTTTGCAGACTGCTGAATCCACACACGGGTTTAACTCTGGAAGTTGAGTGCACACATTGACAACCGTTCTGTTAGATAGCTGCGTTTTGGATTTAGAAGCAGATATTTCCCTGTGCTTACTGCTGTTTCTTCCATATGCCGGTAATGGAGTGAAAACGCCTGTTTGGGGACTCTGCAGAGAAAGTGTTTGCAGGCTGCTGAATCCACACACGGGTTTAACTCTGGAAGTTGAGTGCACACATTGACAACCGTTCTGTTAGATAGCTGCGTTTTGGATTTAGAAGCAGATATTTCCCTGTGCTTACTGCTGTTTCTTCCATATGCCGGTAATGGGCTGAAAACGCCTGTTTTGGGACTCTGCAGAGAAAGTGTTTGCAGACTGCTGAATCCACACACGGGTTTAACTCTGGAAGTTGAGTGCACACATTGACAACCGTTCTGTTAGATAGCTGCGTTTTGGATTTAGAAGCAGATATTTCCCTGTGCTTACTGCTGTTTCTTCCATATGCCGGTAATGGGCTGAAAACGCCTGTTTTGGGACTCTGCAGAGAAAGTGTTTGCAGACTGCTGAATCCACACACGGGTTTAACTCTGGAAGTTGAGTGCACACATTGACAACCGTTCTGTTAGATAGCTGCGTTTTGGATTTAGAAGCAGATATTTCCCTGTGCTTACTGCTGTTTCTTCCATATGCCGGTAATGGGCTGAAAACGCCTGTTTTGGGACTCTGCAGAGAAAGTGTTTGCAGACT
This sequence comes from Aotus nancymaae, assembly GCF_030222135.1. Classification (NCBI taxonomy): domain Eukaryota; kingdom Metazoa; phylum Chordata; class Mammalia; order Primates; family Aotidae; genus Aotus; species Aotus nancymaae. Next base: position 83,661 of record NW_026989169.1, read on the forward strand.
GCTGAATCCACACACGGGTTTAACTCTGGAAGTTGAGTGCACACATTGACAACCGTTCTGTTAGATAGCTGCGTTTTGGATTTAGAAGCAGATATTTCCCTGTGCTTACTGCTGTTTCTTCCATATGCCGGTAATGGGCTGAAAACCCCTGTTTTGGGACTCTGCAGAGAAAGTGTTTGCAGACTGCTGAATACACACACGGGTTTAACTCTGGAAGTTGAGTGCACACATTGACAACCGTTCTGTTAGATAGCTGCGTTTTGGATTTAGAAGCAGATATTTCCCTGTGCTTACTGCTGTTGCTTCCATATGCCGGTAATGGGCTGAAAACGCCTGTTTTGGGACTCTGCAGAGAAAGTGTTTGCAGACTGCTGAATCCACACACGGGTTTAACTCTGGAAGTTGAGTGCACACATTGACAACCGTTCTGTTAGATAGCTGCGTTTTGGATTTAGAAGCAGATATTTCCCTGTGCTTACTGCTGTTTCTTCCATATGCCGGTAATGGGCTGAAAACGCCTGTTTTGGGACTCTGCAGAGAAACTGTTTGCAGACTGCTGAATCCACACACGGGTTTAACTCTGGAAGTTGAGTGCACACATTGACAACCGTTCTGTTAGATAGCTGCGTTTTGGATTTAGAAGCAGATATTTCCCTGTGCTTACTGCTGTTGCTTCCATATGCCGGTAATGGGCTGAAAACGCCTGTTTTGGGACTCTGCAGAGAAAGTGTTTGCAGACTGCTGAATCCACACACCGGTTTAACTCTGGAAGTTGAGTGCACACATTGACAACCGTTCTGTTAGATAGCTGCGTTTTGGATTTAGAAGCAGATATTTCCCTGTGCTTACTGCTGTTGCTTCCATATGCCGGTAATGGGCTGAAAACGCCTGTTTTGGGACTCTGCAGAGAAAGTGTTTGCAGACTGCTGAATCGACACACGGGTTTAACTCTGGAAGTTGAGTGCACACATTGACAACCGTTCTGTTAGATAGCTGCGTTTTGGATTTAGAAGCAGATATTTCCCTGTGCTTACTGCTGTTTCTTCCATATGCCGGTAATGGGCTGAAAACGCCTGTTTTGGGACTCTGCAGAGAAAGTGTTTGCAGACTGCTGAATCCACACACGGGTTTAACTCCGGAAGTTGAGTGCACACATTGACAACCGTTCTGTTAGATAGCTGCGTTTTGGATTTAGAAGCAGATATTTCCCTGTGCTTACTGCTGTTTCTTCCATATGCCGGTAATGGGCTGAAAACGCCTGTTTTGGGACTCTGCAGAGAAAGTGTTTGCAGACTGCTGAATCCACACACGGGTTTAACTCTGGAAGTTGAGTGCACACATTGACAACCGTTCTGTTAGATAGCTGCGTTTTGGATTTAGAAGCAGATATTTCCCTGGGCTTACTGCTGTTTCTTCCATATGCCGGTAATGGGCTGAAAACGCCTGTTTTGGGACTCTGCAGAGAAAGTGTTTGCAGACTGCTGAATCCACACACGGGTTTAACTCTGGAAGTTGAGTGCACGCATTGACAACCGTTCTGGTAGATAGCTGCGTTTTGGATTTAGAAGCAGATATTTCCCTGGGCTTACTGCTGTTTCTTCCATATGCCGGTAATGGGCTGAAAACGCCTGTTTTGGGACTCTGCAGAGAAAGTGTTTGCAGACTGCTGAATACACACACGGGTTTAACTCTGGAAGTTGAGTGCACACATTGACAACCGTTCTGTTAGATAGCTGCGTTTTGGATTTGGAAGCAGATATTTCCCTGTGCTTACTGCTGTTTCTTCCATATGCCGGTAATGGGCTGAAAACGCCTGTTTTGGGACTCTGCAGAGAAAGTGTTTGCAGACTGCTGAATCCACACACGGGTTTAACTCTGGAAGTTGAGTGCACACATTGACAACCGTTCTGTTAGATAGCTGCGTTTTGGATTTAGAAGCAGATATTTCCCTGTGCTTACTGCTGTTTCTTCCATATGCCGGTAATGGGCTGAAAACGCCTGTTTTGGGACTCTGCAGAGAAAGTGTTTGCAGACTGCTGAATCCACACACGGGTTTAACTCTGGAAGTTGAGTGCACACATTGACAACCGTTCTGTTAGATAGCTGCGTTTTGGATTTAGAAGCAGATATTTCCCTGTGCTTACTGCTGTTTCTTCCATATGCCGGTAATGGGCTGAAAACGCCTGTTTGGGGACTCTGCAGAGAAAGTGTTTGCAGACTGCTGAATCCACACACCGGTTTAACTCTGGAAGTTGAGTGCACACATTGACAATCGTTCTGTTAGATAGCTGCGTTTTGGATTTAGAAGCAGATATTTCCCTGTGCTTACTGCTGTTGCTTCCATATGCCGGTAATGGGCTGAAAACGCCTGTTTGGGGACTCTGCAGAGAAAGTGTTTGCAGACTGCTGAATCCACACACGGGTTTAACTCTGGAAGTTGAGTGCACACATTGACAACCGTTCTGTTAGATAGCTGCGTTTTGGATTTAGAAGCAGATATTTCCCTGTGCTTACTGCTGTTGCTTCCATATGCCGGTAATGGGCTGAAAACGCCTGTTTGGGGACTCTGCAGAGAAAGTGTTTGCAGACTGCTGAATCCACACACCGGTTTAACTCTGGAAGTTGAGTGCACACATTGACAATCGTTCTGTTAGATAGCTGCGTTTTGGATTTAGAAGCAGATATTTCCCTGTGCTTACTGCTGTTGCTTCCATATGCCGGTAATGGGCTGAAAACGCCTGTTTTGGGACTCTGCAGAGAAAGTGTTTGCAGACTGCTGAATCCACACACAGGTTTAACTCTGGAAGTTGAGTGCACACATTGACAACCGTTCTGTTAGATAGCTGCGTTTTGGATTTAGAAGCAGATATTTCCCTGTGCTTACTGCTGTTGCTTCCATATGCCGGTAATGGGCTGAAAACGCCTGTTTTGGGACTCTGCAGAGAAACTGTTTGCAGACTGCTGAATCCACACACGGGTTTAACTCTGGAAGTTGAGTGCACACATTGACAACCGTTCTGTTAGATAGCTGCGTTTTGGATTTAGAAGCAGATATTTCCCTGTGCTTACTGCTGTTTCTTCCATATGCCGGTATTGGGCTGAAAACGCCTGTTTTGGGACTCTGCAGAGAAAGTGTTTGCAGACTGCTGAATCCACACACGGGTTTAACTCTGGAAGTTGAGTGCACACATTGACAACCGTTCTGTTAGATAGCTGCGTTTTGGATTTAGAAGCAGATATTTCCCTGTGCTTACTGCTGTTTCTTCCATATGCCGGTAATGGGCTGAAAACGCCTGTTTGGGGACTCTGCAGAGAAAGTGTTTGCAGACTGCTGAATCCACACACCGGTTTAACTCTGGAAGTTGAGTGCACACATTGACAATCGTTCTGTTAGATAGCTGCGTTTTGGATTTAGAAGCAGATATTTCCCTGTGCTTACTGCTGTTGCTTCCATATGCCGGTAATGGACTGAAAACGCCTGTTTGGGGACTCTGCAGAGAAAGTGTTTGCAGACTGCTGAATCCACACACGGGTTTAACTCTGGAAGTTGAGTGCACACATTGACAACCGTTCTGTTAGATAGCTGCGTTTTGGATTTAGAAGCAGATATTTCCCTGTGCTTACTGCTGTTGCTTCCATATGCCGGTAATGGGCTGAAAACGCCTGTTTTGGGACTCTGCAGAGAAACTGTTTGCAGACTGCTGAATCCACACACGGGTTTAACTCTGGAAGTTGAGTGCACACATTGACAACCGTTCTGTTAGATAGCTGCGTTTTGGATTTAGAAGCAGATATTTCCCTGTGCTTACTGCTGTTTCTTCCATATGCCGGTAATGGGCTGAAAACGCCTGTTTTGGGACTCTGCAGAGAAAGTGTTTGCAGACTGCTGAATCCACACACGGGTTTAACTCTGGAAGTTGAGTGCACACATTGACAACCGTTCTGTTAGATAGCTGCGTTTTGGATTTAGAAGCAGATATTTCCCTCTGCTTACTGCTGTTGCTTCCATATGCCGGTAATGGGCTGAAAACGCCTGTTTTGGGACTCTGCAGAGAAACTGTTTGCAGACTGCTGAATCCACACACCGGTTTAACTCTGGAAGTTGAGTGCACACATTGACAACCGTTCTGTTAGATAGCTGCGTTTTGGATTTAGAAGCAGATATTTCCCTGTGCTTACTGCTGTTTCTTCCATATGCCGGTAATGGGCTGAAAACGCCTGTTTTGGGACTCTGCAGAGAAAGTGTTTGCAGACTGCTGAATCCACACACGGGTTTAACTCTGGAAGTTGAGTGCACACATTGACAACCGTTCTGTTAGATAGCTGCGTTTTGGATTTAGAAGCAGATATTTCCCTGTGCTTACTGCTGTTTCTTCCATATGCCGGTAATGGGCTGAAAACGCCTGTTTTGGGACTCTGCAGAGAAAGTGTTTGCAGACTGCTGAATCCACACACGGGTTTAACTCTGGAAGTTGAGTGCACACATTGACAACCGTTCTGTTAGATAGCTGCGTTTTGGATTTAGAAGCAGATATTTCCCTGTGCTTACTGCAGTTTCTTCCATATGCCGGTAATGAGCTGAAAACGCCTGTTTTGGGACTCTGCAGAGAAAGTGTTTGCAGACTGCTGAATCCACACACGGGTTTAACTCTGGAAGTTGAGTGCACACATTGACAACCGTTCTGTTAGATAGCTGCGTTTTGGATTTAGAAGCAGATATTTCCCTGTGCTTACTGCTGTTTCTTCCATATGCCGGTAATGGGCTGAAAACGCCTGTTTTGGGACTCTGCAGAGAAAGTGTTTGCAGACTGCTGAATACACACACGGGTTTAACTCTGGAAGTTGAGTGCACACATTGACAACCGTTCTGTTAGATAGCTGCGTTTTGGATTTAGAAGCAGATATTTCCCTGTGCTTACTGCTGTTGCTTCCATATGCCGGTAATGGGCTGAAAACGCCTGTTTTGGGACTCTGCAGAGAAACTGTTTGCAGACTGCTGAATCCACACACGGGTTTATCTCTGGAAGTTGAGTGCACGCATTGACAACCATTCAGTTAGATAGCTGCCTTTTGGTTTTAGAAGCAGTTATTTCTCTTTACAGCATATACTCTCATTCACTCTGGAATATCCAAACGCAGCTCCTAAAAGAAACGGGTTTCTAAGTATAATCAGATATTTCTCTTTACATCTTGTACCCCAGTACACTCTGATATATGCATACGCAGCTCCTGGAAGAAACGTGTTTGTAACTCGCTGAATCTGTGCATATATTGAAGTCTCTTAGGTGAATGAACACACAGCAGAGGAGTTTGAAAAAAACATTTCTTCCATGTTATAGATGCACTGTTACTGCTATTGCTTTTAGGCTGGTGTTTTCCTGGAAATGTTGGTTTTAGAATTTCCATATAAATGGTTTGTAAACTGCTGCTTAAGTGGAGCAGTTTAATTCGTTAAGTTGAATGCCCTCATTCACAATCATTCTGTTAGCTAGCTCCGTTTTGGTTTTAGAAGCCTGTGTTTCTAGTTACAGCATATACTCCCATTCATTCTGGAATAGCCAAACGCAGCTCCCAGAATAGACGTGTTTCTAAGTCGCTGAATTTAAACATAGATTCAACTCCCTTAGGTGAACAAACACACAGCACAGCAGTTTGAAAGAAACGTTTTATTTGAGTTTTAGACGCAGTCTTATTGCTATTTCTCAGAGGCCGGTATTTTGCTGGGAATGTCTGTTTTAGAATCTGCACAAAAATCTTTTCTAAACTGCTGCATAGAAACAACAGTTTATCTCAATAAGCTGAATGCACACAGTGACAACCATTCTGTTAGATGGCTCCGCGTTTGTTTTAGAACCAGATAGTTCACTTTAAACCTTATACTCCAGTACACTCTGGAATATGCAAATGCAGCTCCTGGAAGAAACGTGTTTCTTACTCGCTGAATCTGAACATATACTCAAGACTCTTAGGTGAATGAACACAGAGCAGAGCATTTTGAAGAAAACGTTTCTTCTATGTTATAGATGCAGTCTTACTGCTACTTCTTTTAGGCTGGGGTTTTGCTGCAAATGTTGATTTTAGAATTTGCATATAAAGGGTTTCTAAACTGCTGCCTAAGAAGAGCAGATTAACCCTTTAAGTTAAATGCACACATTCACAACCATTCTGTTAGATAGCTCCGTTTTGGTTTTAGAAACAGATATTTCTCTTTACAGCATTTACTCCCATACACTCTGGAATATCGAAATGCAGCTCCTAGAATAAACGTGTTTCAAACTCGCTGAATCCAAACATAGATTCAACGACCTTTGGTGAACGAACACACTGCAGAGCAGTTTGAAAGAAACGTTCCCTCTGAGTTTTAGACGCAGTCTTACTGCTATTTCTTATAGGCCGGTATTTTGCTGGAAATGTCTGTTTGAGAATCTACACAGAAATGTTTTCTAAACTGCTGCATACAAACAGCAGTTTAGCTCAGTAAGTTGAATGCACACATTGACAACCATTCCATTAGATCATCCGTTTTTCTTTTGGAATGAGACATTTGTCTTTACATCTTATACTCCAGTATACTCTGGAATAGGCAAACACAGCTCCTGGAAGAAACGTGTTGCTAACTAGCTGAATCTGAACATATATTCAAGTCTCTTATATGAATGAACACACAGCAGAGCAGTTTGAAAACAGTTTCTTCCATGTTAAAGATGCAGTCTTACTGCTATTTCCTATAGGCTGGTGTTTTGCTGGAAAGTTCTCTATGAGAATTTGCATATAAAGGGTTTCTAAAGTGCTGCATGAGAAGAGCAGTTTACCTCTTTAAGCCGAAGGCACACATTCACAACCACTCTGCTAGATAGATCCATTTTGGTTTTAGAAACAGATATTTCTCTTTACAGAATATACTCCCATTCAATCTGGAATATCCAAAGACAGCTCCTAGAATAAACGTGTTTCTATCTCGCTGAATCTGAACATAGATTCAACTCCCTTAGGTCAAAGAACACATGGCCGAGCAGTTTGAAAGAAACGTTTCTTCTGAGTTTTAGACGCAGTCTTAATGCTCTTTCTTATATATGCCGGGACTGGGCCGGAAAGGCCTGTTTTGAGACTCTGCAAGAAAGTGTTTGCAGACTGCTGAATCCACACACGGGTTTAACTCTGGAAGTTGAGTGCACACATTGACAACCGTTCTGTTAGATAGCTGCGTTTTGGATTTAGAAGCAGATATTTCCCTGTGCTTACTGCTGTTTCTTCCATATGCCGGTAATGGGCTGAAAACGCCTGTTTTGGGACTCTGCAGAGAAAGTGTTTGCAGACTGCTGAATCCACACACGGGTTTAACTCTGGAAGTTGAGTGCACACATTGACAACCGTTCTGTTAGATAGCTGCGTTTTGGATTTAGAAGCAGATATTTCCCTGTGCTTACTGCTGTTTCTTCCATATGCCGGTAATGGGCTGAAAACGCCTGTTTTGGGACTCTGCAGAGAAAGTGTTTGCAGACTGCTGAATCCACACACGGGTTTAACTCCGGAAGTTGAGTGCACACATTGACAACCGTTCTGTTAGATAGCTGCGTTTTGGATTTAGAAGCAGATATTTCCCTGTGCTTACTGCTGTTTCTTCCATATGCCGGTAATGGGCTGAAAACGCCTGTTTTGGGACTCTGCAGAGAAAGTGTTTGCAGACTGCTGAATCCACACACGGGTTTAACTCTGGAAGTTGAGTGCACACATTGACAACCGTTCTGTTAGATAGCTGCGTTTTGGATTTAGAAGCAGATATTTCCCTGTGCTTACTGCTGTTTCTTCCATATGCCGGTAATGGGCTGAAAACGCCTGTTTGGGGACTCTGCAGAGAAAGTGTTTGCAGACTGCTGAATCCACACACGGGTTTAACTCTGGAAGTTGAGTGCACACATTGACAACCGTTCTGTTAGATAGCTGCGTTTTGGATTTAGAAGCAGATATTTCCCTGTGCTTACTGCTGTTTCTTCCATATGCCGGTAATGGGCTGAAAACGCCTGTTTTGGGACTCTGCAGAGAAAGTGTTTGCAGACTGCTGAATCCACACACGGGTTTAACTCTGGAAGTTGAGTGCACACATTGACAACCGTTCTGTTAGATAGCTGCGTTTTGGATTTAGAAGCAGATATTTCCCTGTGCTTACTGCTGTTTCTTCCATATGCCGGTAATGGGCTGAAAACGCCTGTTTTGGGACTCTGCAGAGAAAGTGTTTGCAGACTGCTGAATCCACACACGGGTTTAACTCTGGAAGTTGAGTGCACACATTGACAACCGTTCTGTTAGATAGCTGCGTTTTGGATTTAGAAGCAGATATTTCCCTGTGCTTACTGCTGTTTCTTCCATATGCCGGTAATGGGCTGAAAACGCCTGTTTGGGGACTCTGCAGAGAAAGTGTTTGCAGACTGCTGAATCCACACACGGGTTTAACTCTGGAAGTTGAGTGCACACATTGACAACCGTTCTGTTAGATAGCTGCGTTTTGGATTTAGAAGCAGATATTTCCCTGTGCTTACTGCTGTTTCTTCCATATGCCGGTAATGGGCTGAAAACGCCTGTTTTGGGACTCTGCAGAGAAAGTGTTTGCAGACTGCTGAATCCACACACGGGTTTAACTCTGGAAGTTGAGTGCACACATTGACAACCGTTCTGTTAGATAGCTGCGTTTTGGATTTAGAAGCAGATATTTCCCTGTGCTTACTGCTGTTGCTTCCATATGCCGGTAATGGGCTGAAAACGCCTGTTTTGGGACTCTGCAGAGAAACTGTTTGCAGACTGCTGAATCCACACACGGGTTTAACTCTGGAAGTTGAGTGCACACATTGACAACCGTTCTGTTAGATAGCTGCGTTTTGGATTTAGAAGCAGATATTTCCCTGTGCTTACTGCTGTTTCTTCCATATGCCGGTAATGGGCTGAAAACGCCTGTTTTGGGTCTCTGCCGAGAAGATGTTTGCAGACTGCTGAATCCACACTCGGGTTTATATCTGGAAGTTGAGTGCACGCATTGACAACCATTCAGTTAGATAGCTGCCTTTTGGTTTTAGAAGCAGTTATTTCTCTTTACAGCATATACTCTCATTCACTCTGGAATATCCAAACGCAGCTCCTAAAAGAAACGGGTTTCTAAGTATAATCAGATATTTCTCTTTACATCTTGTACCCCAGTACACTCTGATATATGCATACGCAGCTCCTGGAAGAAACGTGTTTGTAACTCGCTGAATCTGTGCATATATTGAAGTCTCTTAGGTGAATGAACACACAGCAGAGGAGTTTGAAGAAAACATTTCTTCCATGTTATAGATGCACTGTTACTGCTATTGCTTTTAGGCTGGTGTTTTCCTGGAAATGTTGGTTTTAGAATTTCCATATAAATGGTTTGTAAACTGCTGCTTAAGTGGAGCAGTTTAATTCGTTAAGTTGAATGCCCTCATTCACAATCATTCTGTTAGCTAGCTCCGTTTTGGTTTTAGAAGCCTGTGTTTCTAGTTACAGCATATACTCCCATTCATTCTGGAATAGCCAAACGCAGCTCCCAGAATAGACGTGTTTCTAAGTCGCTGAATTTAAACATAGATTCAACTCCCTTAGGTGAACAAACACACAGCACAGCAGTTTGAAAGAAACGTTTTATTTGAGTTTTAGACGCAGTCTTATTGCTATTTCTCAGAGGCCGGTATTTTGCTGGGAATGTCTGTTTTAGAATCTGCACAAAAATCTTTTCTAAACTGCTGCATAGAAACAACAGTTTATCTCAATAAGCTGAATGCACACAGTGACAACCATTCTGTTAGATGGCTCCGCGTTTGTTTTAGAACCAGATAGTTCACTTTAAACCTTATACTCCAGTACACTCTGGAATATGCAAATGCAGCTCCTGGAAGAAACGTGTTTCTTACTCGCTGAATCTGAACATATACTCAAGACTCTTAGGTGAATGAACACAGAGCAGAGCATTTTGAAGAAAACGTTTCTTCTATGTTATAGATGCAGTCTTACTGCTACTTCTTTTAGGCTGGGGTTTTGCTGCAAATGTTGATTTTAGAATTTGCATATAAAGGGTTTCTAAACTGCTGCCTAAGAAGAGCAGATTAACCCTTTAAGTTAAATGCACACATTCACAACCATTCTGTTAGATAGCTCCGTTTTGGTTTTAGAAACAGATATTTCTCTTTACAGCATTTACTCCCATACACTCTGGAATATCGAAATGCAGCTCCTAGAATAAACGTGTTTCAAACTCGCTGAATCCAAACATAGATTCAACGACCTTTGGTGAACGAACACACTGCAGAGCAGTTTGAAAGAAACGTTCCCTCTGAGTTTTAGACGCAGTCTTACTGCTATTTCTTATAGGCCGGTATTTTGCTGGAAATGTCTGTTTGAGAATCTACACAGAAATGTTTTCTAAACTGCTGCATACAAACAGCAGTTTAGCTCAGTAAGTTGAATGCACACATTGACAACCATTCCATTAGATCATCCGTTTTTCTTTTGGAATGAGACATTTGTCTTTACATCTTATACTCCAGTATACTCTGGAATAGGCAAACACAGCTCCTGGAAGAAACGTGTTGCTAACTAGCTGAATCTGAACATATATTCAAGTCTCTTATATGAATGAACACACAGCAGAGCAGTTTGAAAACAGTTTCTTCCATGTTAAAGATGCAGTCTTACTGCTATTTCCTATAGGCTGGTGTTTTGCTGGAAAGTTCTCTATGAGAATTTGCATATAAAGGGTTTCTAAAGTGCTGCATGAGAAGAGCAGTTTACCTCTTTAAGCCGAAGGCACACATTCACAACCACTCTGCTAGATAGATCCATTTTGGTTTTAGAAACAGATATTTCTCTTTACAGAATATACTCCCATTCAATCTGGAATATCCAAAGACAGCTCCTAGAATAAACGTGTTTCTATCTCGCTGAATCTGAACATAGATTCAACTCCCTTAGGTCAAAGAACACATGGCCGAGCAGTTTGAAAGAAACGTTTCTTCTGAGTTTTAGACGCAGTCTTAATGCTCTTTCTTATATATGCCGGGACTGGGCCGGAAAGGCCTGTTTTGAGACTCTGCAAGAAAGTGTTTGCAGACTGCTGAATCCACACACGGGTTTAACTCTGGAAGTTGAGTGCACACATTGACAACCGTTCTGTTAGATAGCTGCGTTTTGGATTTAGAAGCAGATATTTCCCTGTGCTTACTGCTGTTTCTTCCATATGCCGGTAATGGGCTGAAAACGCCTGTTTTGGGACTCTGCAGAGAAAGTGTTTGCAGACTGCTGAATCCACACACGGGTTTAACTCTGGAAGTTGAGTGCACACATTGACAACCGTTCTGTTAGATAGCTGCGTTTTGGATTTAGAAGCAGATATTTCCCTGTGCTTACTGCTGTTTCTTCCATATGCCGGTAATGGGCTGAAAACGCCTGTTTTGGGACTCTGCAGAGAAAGTGTTTGCAGACTGCTGAATCCACACACGGGTTTAACTCCGGAAGTTGAGTGCACACATTGACAACCGTTCTGTTAGATAGCTGCGTTTTGGATTTAGAAGCAGATATTTCCCTGTGCTTACTGCTGTTTCTTCCATATGCCGGTAATGGGCTGAAAACGCCTGTTTTGGGACTCTGCAGAGAAAGTGTTTGCAGACTGCTGAATCCACACACGGGTTTAACTCTGGAAGTTGAGTGCACACATTGACAACCGTTCTGTTAGATAGCTGCGTTTTGGATTTAGAAGCAGATATTTCCCTGTGCTTACTGCTGTTTCTTCCATATGCCGGTAATGGGCTGAAAACGCCTGTTTTGGGACTCTGCAGAGAAAGTGTTTGCAGACTGCTGAATCCACACACGGGTTTAACTCTGGAAGTTGAGTGCACACATTGACAACCGTTCTGTTAGATAGCTGCGTTTTGGATTTAGAAGCAGATATTTCCCTGTGCTTACTGCTGTTTCTTCCATATGCCGGTAATGGGCTGAAAACGCCTGTTTTTGGACTCTGCAGAGAAAGTGTTTGCAGACTGCTGAATCCACACACGGGTTTAACTCTGGAAGTTGAGTGCACACATTGACAACCGTTCTGTTAGATAGCTGCGTTTTGGATTTAGAAGCAGATATTTCCCTGTGCTTACTGCTGTTTCTTCCATATGCCGGTAATGGGCTGAAAACGCCTGTTTTGGGACTCTGCAGAGAAAGTGTTTGCAGACTGCTGAATCCACACACGGGTTTAACTCTGGAAGTTGAGTGCACACATTGACAACCGTTCTGTTAGATAGCTGCGTTTTGGATTTAGAAGCAGATATTTCCCTGTGCTTACTGCTGTTGCTTCCATATGCCGGTAATGGGCTGAAAACGCCTGTTTTGGGACTCTGCAGAGAAAGTGTTTGCAGACTGCTGAATACACACACGGGTTTAACTCTGGAAGTTGAGTGCACACATTGACAACCGTTCTGTTAGATAGCTGCGTTTTGGATTTAGAAGCAGATATTTCCCTGTGCTTACTGCTGTTTCTTCCATATGCCGGTAATGGGCTGAAAACGCCTGTTTTGGGACTCTGCAGAGAAAGTGTTTGCAGACTGCTGAATCCACACACGGGTTTAACTCTGGAAGTTGAGTGCACACATTGACAACCGTTCTGTTAGATAGCTGCGTTTTGGATTTAGAAGCAGATATTTCCCTGTGCTTACTGCTGTTGCTTCCATATGCCGGTAATGGGCTGAAAACGCCTGTTTTGGGACTCTGCAGAGAAACTGTTTGCAGACTGCTGAATCCACACACGGGTTTATCTCTGGAAGTTGAGTGCACGCATTGACAACCATTCAGTTAGATAGCTGCCTTTTGGTTTTAGAAGCAGTTATTTCTCTTTACAGCATATACTCTCATTCACTCTGGAATATCCAAACGCAGCTCCTAAAAGAAACGGGTTTCTAAGTATAATCAGATATTTCTCTTTACATCTTGTACCCCAGTACACTCTGATATATGCATACGCAGCTCCTGGAAGAAACGTGTTTGTAACTCGCTGAATCTGTGCATATATTGAAGTCTCTTAGGTGAATGAACACACAGCAGAGGAGTTTGAAAAAAACATTTCTTCCATGTTATAGATGCACTGTTACTGCTATTGCTTTTAGGCTGGTGTTTTCCTGGAAATGTTGGTTTTAGAATTTCCATATAAATGGTTTGTAAACTGCTGCTTAAGTGGAGCAGTTTAATTCGTTAAGTTGAATGCCCTCATTCACAATCATTCTGTTAGCTAGCTCCGTTTTGGTTTTAGAAGCCTGTGTTTCTAGTTACAGCATATACTCCCATTCATTCTGGAATAGCCAAACGCAGCTCCCAGAATAGACATGTTTCTAAGTCGCTGAATTTAAACATAGATTCAACTCCCTTAGGTGAACAAACACACAGCACAGCAGTTTGAAAGAAACGTTTTATTTGAGTTTTAGACGCAGTCTTATTGCTATTTCTCAGAGGCCGGTATTTTGCTGGGAATGTCTGTTTTAGAATCTGCACAAAAATCTTTTCTAAACTGCTGCATAGAAACAACAGTTTATCTCAATAAGCTGAATGCACACAGTGACAACCATTCTGTTAGATGGCTCCGCGTTTGTTTTAGAACCAGATAGTTCACTTTAAACCTTATACTCCAGTACACTCTGGAATATGCAAATGCAGCTCCTGGAAGAAACGTGTTTCTTACTCGCTGAATCTGAACATATACTCAAGACTCTTAGGTGAATGAACACAGAGCAGAGCATTTTGAAGAAAACGTTTCTTCTATGTTATAGATGCAGTCTTACTGCTACTTCTTTTAGGCTGGGGTTTTGCTGCAAATGTTGATTTTAGAATTTGCATATAAAGGGTTTCTAAACTGCTGCCTAAGAAGAGCAGATTAACCCTTTAAGTTAAATGCACACATTCACAACCATTCTGTTAGATAGCTCCGTTTTGGTTTTAGAAACAGATATTTCTCTTTACAGCATTTACTCCCATACACTCTGGAATATCGAAATGCAGCTCCTAGAATAAACGTGTTTCAAACTCGCTGAATCCAAACATAGATTCAACGACCTTTGGTGAACGAACACACTGCAGAGCAGTTTGAAAGAAACGTTCCCTCTGAGTTTTAGACGCAGTCTTACTGCTATTTCTTATAGGCCGGTATTTTGCTGGAAATGTCTGTTTGAGAATCTACACAGAAATGTTTTCTAAACTGCTGCATACAAACAGCAGTTTAGCTCAGTAAGTTGAATGCACACATTGACAACCATTCCATTAGATCATCCGTTTTTCTTTTGGAATGAGACATTTGTCTTTACATCTTATACTCCAGTATACTCTGGAATAGGCAAACACAGCTCCTGGAAGAAACGTGTTGCTAACTAGCTGAATCTGAACATATATTCAAGTCTCTTATATGAATGAACACACAGCAGAGCAGTTTGAAAACAGTTTCTTCCATGTTAAAGATGCAGTCTTGCTGCTATTTCCTATAGGCTGGTGTTTTGCTGGAAAGTTCTCTATGAGAATTTGCATATAAAGGGTTTCTAAAGTGCTGCATGAGAAGAGCAGTTTACCTCTTTAAGCCGAAGGCACACATTCACAACCACTCTGCTAGATAGATCCATTTTGGTTTTAGAAACAGATATTTCTCTTTACAGAATATACTCCCATTCAATCTGGAATATCCAAAGACAGCTCCTAGAATAAACGTGTTTCTATCTCGCTGAATCTGAACATAGATTCAACTCCCTTAGGTCAAAGAACACATGGCCGAGCAGTTTGAAAGAAACGTTTCTTCTGAGTTTTAGACGCAGTCTTAATGCTCTTTCTTATATATGCCGGGACTGGGCCGGAAAGGCCTGTTTTGAGACTCTGCAAGAAAGTGTTTGCAGACTGCTGAATCCACACACGGGTTTAACTCTGGAAGTTGAGTGCACACATTGACAACCGTTCTGTTAGATAGCTGCGTTTTGGATTTAGAAGCAGATATTTCCCTGTGCTTACTGCTGTTTCTTCCATATGCCGGTAATGGGCTGAAAACGCCTGTTTTGGGACTCTGCAGAGAAAGTGTTTGCAGACTGCTGAATCCACACACGGGTTTAACTCTGGAAGTTGAGTGCACACATTGACAACCGTTCTGTTAGATAGCTGCGTTTTGGATTTAGAAGCAGATATTTCCCTGTGCTTACTGCTGTTTCTTCCATATGCCGGTAATGGGCTGAAAACGCCTGTTTTGGGACTCTGCAGAGAAAGTGTTTGCAGACTGCTGAATCCACACACGGGTTTAACTCCGGAAGTTGAGTGCACACATTGACAACCGTTCTGTTAGATAGCTGCGTTTTGGATTTAGAAGCAGATATTTCCCTGTGCTTACTGCTGTTTCTTCCATATGCCGGTAATGGGCTGAAAACGCCTGTTTTGGGACTCTGCAGAGAAAGTGTTTGCAGACTGCTGAATCCACACACGGGTTTAACTCTGGAAGTTGAGTGCACACATTGACAACCGTTCTGTTAGATAGCTGCGTTTTGGATTTAGAAGCAGATATTTCCCTGTGCTTACTGCTGTTTCTTCCATATGCCGGTAATGGGCTGAAAACGCCTGTTTTGGGACTCTGCAGAGAAAGTGTTTGCAGACTGCTGAATCCACACACGGGTTTAACTCCGGAAGTTGAGTGCACACATTGACAACCGTTCTGTTAGATAGCTGCGTTTTGGATTTAGAAGCAGATATTTCCCTGTGCTTACTGCTGTTTCTTCCATATGCCGGTAATGGGCTGAAAACGCCTGTTTTGGGACTCTGCAGAGAAAGTGTTTGCAGACTGCTGAATCCACACACGGGTTTAACTCTGGAAGTTGAGTGCACACATTGACAACCGTTCTGTTAGATAGCTGCGTTTTGGATTTAGAAGCAGATATTTCCCTGTGCTTACTGCTGTTTCTTCCATATGCCGGTAATGGGCTGAAAACGCCTGTTTTGGGACTCTGCAGAGAAAGTGTTTGCAGACTGCTGAATCCACACACGGGTTTAACTCTGGAAGTTGAGTGCACACATTGACAACCGTTCTGTTAGATAGCTGCGTTTTGGATTTAGAAGCAGATATTTCCCTGTGCTTACTGCTGTTGCTTCCATATGCCGGTAATGGGCTGAAAACGCCTGTTTTGGGACTCTGCAGAGAAAGTGTTTGCAGACTGCTGAATACACACACGGGTTTAACTCTGGAAGTTGAGTGCACACATTGACAACCGTTCTGTTAGATAGCTGCGTTTTGGATTTAGAAGCAGATATTTCCCTGTGCTTACTGCTGTTTCTTCCATATGCCGGTAATGGGCTGAAAACGCCTGTTTTGGGACTCTGCAGAGAAAGTGTTTGCAGACTGCTGAATCCACACACGGGTTTAACTCTGGAAGTTGAGTGCACACATTGACAACCGTTCTGTTAGATAGCTGCGTTTTGGATTTAGAAGCAGATATTTCCCTGTGCTTACTGCTGTTGCTTCCATATGCCGGTAATGGGCTGAAAACGCCTGTTTTGGGACTCTGCAGAGAAAGTGTTTGCAGACTGCTGAATCCACACACGGGTTTAACTCTGGAAGTTGAGTGCACACATTGACAACCGTTCTGTTAGATAGCTGCGTTTTGGATTTAGAAGCAGATATTTCCCTGTGCTTACTGCTGTTTCTTCCATATGCCGGTAATGGGCTGAAAACGCCTGTTTTGGGACTCTGCAGAGAAAGTGTTTGCAGACTGCTGAATCCACACACGGGTTTAACTCTGGAAGTTGAGTGCACACATTGACAACCGTTCTGTTAGATAGCTGCGTTTTGGATTTAGAAGCAGATATTTCCCTGTGCTTACTGCTGTTGCTTCCATATGCCGGTAATGGGCTGAAAACGCCTGTTTTGGGACTCTGCAGAGAAACTGTTTGCAGACTGCTGAATCCACACACGGGTTTATCTCTGGAAGTTGAGTGCACGCATTGACAACCATTCAGTTAGATAGCTGCCTTTTGGTTTTAGAAGCAGTTATTTCTCTTTACAGCATATACTCTCATTCACTCTGGAATATCCAAACGCAGCTCCTAAAAGAAACGGGTTTCTAAGTATAAT
Organism: Aotus nancymaae; assembly: GCF_030222135.1. NCBI lineage: Eukaryota > Metazoa > Chordata > Mammalia > Primates > Aotidae > Aotus > Aotus nancymaae. Next base: position 100,795 of record NW_026989169.1, read on the forward strand.
CAGATATTTCTCTTTACATCTTGTACCCCAGTACACTCTGATATATGCATACGCAGCTCCTGGAAGAAACGTGTTTGTAACTCGCTGAATCTGTGCATATATTGAAGTCTCTTAGGTGAATGAACACACAGCAGAGGAGTTTGAAAAAAACATTTCTTCCATGTTATAGATGCACTGTTACTGCTATTGCTTTTAGGCTGGTGTTTTCCTGGAAATGTTGGTTTTAGAATTTCCATATAAATGGTTTGTAAACTGCTGCTTAAGTGGAGCAGTTTAATTCGTTAAGTTGAATGCCCTCATTCACAATCATTCTGTTAGCTAGCTCCGTTTTGGTTTTAGAAGCCTGTGTTTCTAGTTACAGCATATACTCCCATTCATTCTGGAATAGCCAAACGCAGCTCCCAGAATAGACGTGTTTCTAAGTCGCTGAATTTAAACATAGATTCAACTCCCTTAGGTGAACAAACACACAGCACAGCAGTTTGAAAGAAACGTTTTATTTGAGTTTTAGACGCAGTCTTATTGCTATTTCTCAGAGGCCGGTATTTTGCTGGGAATGTCTGTTTTAGAATCTGCACAAAAATCTTTTCTAAACTGCTGCATAGAAACAACAGTTTATCTCAATAAGCTGAATGCACACAGTGACAACCATTCTGTTAGATGGCTCCGCGTTTGTTTTAGAACCAGATAGTTCACTTTAAACCTTATACTCCAGTACACTCTGGAATATGCAAATGCAGCTCCTGGAAGAAACGTGTTTCTTACTCGCTGAATCTGAACATATACTCAAGACTCTTAGGTGAATGAACACAGAGCAGAGCATTTTGAAGAAAACGTTTCTTCTATGTTATAGATGCAGTCTTACTGCTACTTCTTTTAGGCTGGGGTTTTGCTGCAAATGTTGATTTTAGAATTTGCATATAAAGGGTTTCTAAACTGCTGCCTAAGAAGAGCAGATTAACCCTTTAAGTTAAATGCACACATTCACAACCATTCTGTTAGATAGCTCCGTTTTGGTTTTAGAAACAGATATTTCTCTTTACAGCATTTACTCCCATACACTCTGGAATATCGAAATGCAGCTCCTAGAATAAACGTGTTTCAAACTCGCTGAATCCAAACATAGATTCAACGACCTTTGGTGAACGAACACACTGCAGAGCAGTTTGAAAGAAACGTTCCCTCTGAGTTTTAGACGCAGTCTTACTGCTATTTCTTATAGGCCGGTATTTTGCTGGAAATGTCTGTTTGAGAATCTACACAGAAATGTTTTCTAAACTGCTGCATACAAACAGCAGTTTAGCTCAGTAAGTTGAATGCACACATTGACAACCATTCCATTAGATCATCCGTTTTTCTTTTGGAATGAGACATTTGTCTTTACATCTTATACTCCAGTATACTCTGGAATAGGCAAACACAGCTCCTGGAAGAAACGTGTTGCTAACTAGCTGAATCTGAACATATATTCAAGTCTCTTATATGAATGAACACACAGCAGAGCAGTTTGAAAACAGTTTCTTCCATGTTAAAGATGCAGTCTTGCTGCTATTTCCTATAGGCTGGTGTTTTGCTGGAAAGTTCTCTATGAGAATTTGCATATAAAGGGTTTCTAAAGTGCTGCATGAGAAGAGCAGTTTACCTCTTTAAGCCGAAGGCACACATTCACAACCACTCTGCTAGATAGATCCATTTTGGTTTTAGAAACAGATATTTCTCTTTACAGAATATACTCCCATTCAATCTGGAATATCCAAAGACAGCTCCTAGAATAAACGTGTTTCTATCTCGCTGAATCTGAACATAGATTCAACTCCCTTAGGTCAAAGAACACATGGCCGAGCAGTTTGAAAGAAACGTTTCTTCTGAGTTTTAGACGCAGTCTTAATGCTCTTTCTTATATATGCCGGGACTGGGCCGGAAAGGCCTGTTTTGAGACTCTGCAAGAAAGTGTTTGCAGACTGCTGAATCCACACACGGGTTTAACTCTGGAAGTTGAGTGCACACATTGACAACCGTTCTGTTAGATAGCTGCGTTTTGGATTTAGAAGCAGATATTTCCCTGTGCTTACTGCTGTTTCTTCCATATGCCGGTAATGGGCTGAAAACGCCTGTTTTGGGACTCTGCAGAGAAAGTGTTTGCAGACTGCTGAATCCACACACGGGTTTAACTCTGGAAGTTGAGTGCACACATTGACAACCGTTCTGTTAGATAGCTGCGTTTTGGATTTAGAAGCAGATATTTCCCTGTGCTTACTGCTGTTTCTTCCATATGCCGGTAATGGGCTGAAAACGCCTGTTTTGGGACTCTGCAGAGAAAGTGTTTGCAGACTGCTGAATCCACACACGGGTTTAACTCCGGAAGTTGAGTGCACACATTGACAACCGTTCTGTTAGATAGCTGCGTTTTGGATTTAGAAGCAGATATTTCCCTGTGCTTACTGCTGTTTCTTCCATATGCCGGTAATGGGCTGAAAACGCCTGTTTTGGGACTCTGCAGAGAAAGTGTTTGCAGACTGCTGAATCCACACACGGGTTTAACTCTGGAAGTTGAGTGCACACATTGACAACCGTTCTGTTAGATAGCTGCGTTTTGGATTTAGAAGCAGATATTTCCCTGTGCTTACTGCTGTTTCTTCCATATGCCGGTAATGGGCTGAAAACGCCTGTTTTGGGACTCTGCAGAGAAAGTGTTTGCAGACTGCTGAATCCACACACGGGTTTAACTCTGGAAGTTGAGTGCACACATTGACAACCGTTCTGTTAGATAGCTGCGTTTTGGATTTAGAAGCAGATATTTCCCTGTGCTTACTGCTGTTTCTTCCATATGCCGGTAATGGGCTGAAAACGCCTGTTTTTGGACTCTGCAGAGAAAGTGTTTGCAGACTGCTGAATCCACACACGGGTTTAACTCTGGAAGTTGAGTGCACACATTGACAACCGTTCTGTTAGATAGCTGCGTTTTGGATTTAGAAGCAGATATTTCCCTGTGCTTACTGCTGTTTCTTCCATATGCCGGTAATGGGCTGAAAACGCCTGTTTTGGGACTCTGCAGAGAAAGTGTTTGCAGACTGCTGAATCCACACACGGGTTTAACTCTGGAAGTTGAGTGCACACATTGACAACCGTTCTGTTAGATAGCTGCGTTTTGGATTTAGAAGCAGATATTTCCCTGTGCTTACTGCTGTTTCTTCCATATGCCGGTAATGGGCTGAAAACGCCTGTTTGGGGACTCTGCAGAGAAAGTGTTTGCAGGCTGCTGAATCCACACACGGGTTTAACTCTGGAAGTTGAGTGCACACATTGACAACCGTTCTGTTAGATAGCTGCGTTTTGGATTTAGAAGCAGATATTTCCCTGTGCTTACTGCTGTTTCTTCCATATGCCAGTAATGGGCTGAAAACGCCTGTTTGGGGACTCTGCAGAGAAAGTGTTTTCAGACTGCTGAATCCACACACGGGTTTAACTCTGGAAGTTGAGTGCACACATTGACAACCGTTCTGTTAGATAGCTGCGTTTTGGATTTAGAAGCAGATATTTCCCTGTGCTTACTGCTGTTTCTTCCATATGCCGGTAATGGGCTGATAACGCCTGTTTGGGGACTCTGCAGAGAAAGTGTTTGCAGACTGCTGAATCCACACACGGGTTTAACTCTGGAAGTTGAGTGCACACATTGACAACCGTTCTGTTAGATAGCTGCGTTTTGGATTTAGAAGCAGATATTTCCCTGTGCTTACTGCTGTTTCTTCCATATGCCGGTATTGGGCTGAAAACGCCTGTTTTGGGACTCTGCAGAGAAAGTGTTTGCAGACTGCTGAATACACACACGGGTTTAACTCTGGAAGTTGAGTGCACACATTGACAACCGTTCTGTTAGATAGCTGCGTTTTGGATTTAGAAGCAGATATTTCCCTGTGCTTACTGCTGTTTCTTCCATATGCCGGTAATGGGCTGAAAACGCCTGTTTGGGGACTCTGCAGAGAAAGTGTTTGCAGACTGCTGAATCCACACACCGGTTTAACTCTGGAAGTTGAGTGCACACATTGACAATCGTTCTGTTAGATAGCTGCGTTTTGGATTTAGAAGCAGATATTTCCCTGTGCTTACTGCTGTTGCTTCCATATGCCGGTAATGGACTGAAAACGCCTGTTTGGGGACTCTGCAGAGAAAGTGTTTGCAGACTGCTGAATCCACACACGGGTTTAACTCTGGAAGTTGAGTGCACACATTGACAACCGTTCTGTTAGATAGCTGCGTTTTGGATTTAGAAGCAGATATTTCCCTGTGCTTACTGCTGTTGCTTCCATATGCCGGTAATGGGCTGAAAACGCCTGTTTTGGGACTCTGCAGAGAAACTGTTTGCAGACTGCTGAATCCACACACGGGTTTAACTCTGGAAGTTGAGTGCACACATTGACAACCGTTCTGTTAGATAGCTGCGTTTTGGATTTAGAAGCAGATATTTCCCTGTGCTTACTGCTGTTTCTTCCATATGCCGGTAATGGGCTGAAAACGCCTGTTTTGGGACTCTGCAGAGAAAGTGTTTGCAGACTGCTGAATCCACACACGGGTTTAACTCTGGAAGTTGAGTGCACACATTGACAACCGTTCTGTTAGATAGCTGCGTTTTGGATTTAGAAGCAGATATTTCCCTGTGCTTACTGCTGTTTCTTCCATATGCCGGTAATGGGCTGAAAACGCCTGTTTTGGGACTCTGCAGAGAAAGTGTTTGCAGACTGCTGAATCCACACACGGGTTTAACTCTGGAAGTTGAGTGCACACATTGACAACCGTTCTGTTAGATAGCTGCGTTTTGGATTTAGAAGCAGATATTTCCCTGTGCTTACTGCTGTTTCTTCCATATGCCGGTAATGGGCTGAAAACGCCTGTTTTGGGACTCTGCAGAGAAAGTGTTTGCAGACTGCTGAATCCACACACGGGTTTAACTCTGGAAGTTGAGTGCACACATTGACAACCGTTCTGTTAGATAGCTGCGTTTTGGATTTAGAAGCAGATATTTCCCTGTGCTTACTGCTGTTTCTTCCATATGCCGGTAATGGGCTGAAAACGCCTGTTTTGGGACTCTGCAGAGAAAGTGTTTGCAGACTGCTGAATCCACACACGGGTTTAACTCTGGAAGTTGAGTGCACACATTGACAACCGTTCTGTTAGATAGCTGCGTTTTGGATTTAGAAGCAGATATTTCCCTGTGCTTACTGCAGTTTCTTCCATATGCCGGTAATGGGCTGAAAACGCCTGTTTTGGAACTCTGCAGAGAAAGTGTTTGCAGACTGCTGAATCCACACACGGGTTTAACTCTGGAAGTTGAGTGCACACATTGACAACCGTTCTGTTAGATAGCTGCGTTTTGGATTTAGAAGCAGATATTTCCCTGTGCTTACTGCTGTTTCTTCCATATGCCGGTAATGGGCTGAAAACGCCTGTTTTGGGACTCTGCAGAGAAAGTGTTTGCAGACTGCTGAATACACACACGGGTTTAACTCTGGAAGTTGAGTGCACACATTGACAACCGTTCTGTTAGATAGCTGCGTTTTGGATTTAGAAGCAGATATTTCCCTGTGCTTACTGCTGTTGCTTCCATATGCCGGTAATGGGCTGAAAACGCCTGTTTTGGGACTCTGCAGAGAAAGTGTTTGCAGACTGCTGAATCCACACACGGGTTTAACTCTGGAAGTTGAGTGCACACATTGACAACCGTTCTGTTAGATAGCTGCGTTTTGGATTTAGAAGCAGATATTTCCCTGTGCTTACTGCTGTTGCTTCCATATGCCGGTAATGGGCTGAAAACGCCTGTTTTGGGACTCTGCAGAGAAACTGTTTGCAGACTGCTGAATCCACACACGGGTTTAACTCTGGAAGTTGAGTGCACACATTGACAACCGTTCTGTTAGATAGCTGCGTTTTGGATTTAGAAGCAGATATTTCCCTGTGCTTACTGCTGTTGCTTCCATATGCCGGTAATGGGCTGAAAACGCCTGTTTTGGGACTCTGCAGAGAAAGTGTTTGCAGACTGCTGAATCCACACACGGGTTTAACTCTGGAAGTTGAGTGCACACATTGACAACCGTTCTGTTAGATAGCTGCGTTTTGGATTTAGAAGCAGATATTTCCCTGTGCTTACTGCTGTTGCTTCCATATGCCGGTAATGGGCTGAAAATGCCTGTTTTGGGACTCTGCAGAGAAAGTGTTTGCAGACTGCTGAATCCACACACGGGTTTAACTCTGGAAGTTGAGTGCACACATTGACAACCGTTCTGTTAGATAGCTGCGTTTTGGATTTAGAAGCAGATATTTCCCTGTGCTTACTGCTGTTTCTTCCATATGCCGGTAATGGGCTGAAAACGCCTGTTTTGGGACTGTGCAGAGAAAGTGTTTGCAGACTGCTGAATACACACACGGGTTTAACTCTGGAAGTTGAGTGCACACATTGACAACCGTTCTGTTAGATAGCTGCGTTTTGGATTTAGAAGCAGATATTTCCCTGTGCTTACTGCTGTTTCTTCCATATGCCGGTAATGGGCTGAAAACGCCTGTTTTGGGACTCTGCAGAGAAAGTGTTTGCAGACTGCTGAATCCACACACGGGTTTAACTCTGGAAGTTGAGTGCACACATTGACAACCGTTCTGTTAGATAGCTGCGTTTTGGATTTAGAAGCAGATATTTCCCTGGGCTTACTGCTGTTTCTTCCATATGCCGGTAATGGGCTGAAAACGCCTGTTTTGGGACTCTGCAGAGAAAGTGTTTGCAGACTGCTGAATCCACACACGGGTTTAACTCTGGAAGTTGAGTGCACGCATTGACAACCGTTCTGGTAGATAGCTGCGTTTTGGATTTGGAAGCAGATATTTCCCTGTGCTTACTGCTGTTTCTTCCATATGCCGGTAATGGGCTGAAAACGCCTGTTTGGGGACTCTGCAGAGAAAGTGTTTGCAGACTGCTGAATCCACACACGGGTTTAACTCTGGAAGTTGAGTGCACACATTGACAACCGTTCTGTTAGATAGCTGCGTTTTGGATTTAGAAGCAGATATTTCCCTGTGCTTACTGCTGTTTCTTCCATATGCCGGTAATGGGCTGAAAACGCCTGTTTTGGGACTCTGCAGAGAAAGTGTTTGCAGACTGCTGAATCCACACACGGGTTTAACTCTGGAAGTTGAGTGCACACATTGACAACCGTTCTGTTAGATAGCTGCGTTTTGGATTTAGAAGCAGATATTTCCCTGTGCTTACTGCTGTTTCTTCCATATGCCGGTAATGGGCTGAAAACGCCTGTTTTGGGACTCTGCAGAGAAAGTGTTTGCAGACTGCTGAATCCACACACGGGTTTAACTCTGGAAGTTGAGTGCACACATTGACAACCGTTCTGTTAGATAGCTGCGTTTTGGATTTAGAAGCAGATATTTCCCTGTGCTTACTGCTGTTTCTTCCATATGCCGGTAATGGGCTGAAAACCCCTGTTTTGGGACTCTGCAGAGAAAGTGTTTGCAGACTGCTGAATACACACACGGGTTTAACTCTGGAAGTTGAGTGCACACATTGACAACCGTTCTGTTAGATAGCTGCGTTTTGGATTTATAAGCAGATATTTCCCTGTGCTTACTGCTGTTTCTTCCATATGCCGGTAATGGGCTGAAAACGCCTGTTTTGGGACTCTGCAGAGAAAGTGTTTGCAGACTGCTGAATCCACACACGGGTTTAACTCTGGAAGTTGAGTGCACACATTGACAACCGTTCTGTTAGATAGCTGCGTTTTGGATTTAGAAGCAGATATTTCCCTGTGCTTACTGCTGTTTCTTCCATATGCCGGTAATGGGCTGAAAACGCCTGTTTTGGGACTCTGCAGAGAAACTGTTTGCAGACTGCTGAATCCACACACGGGTTTAACTCTGGAAGTTGAGTGCACACATTGACAACCGTTCTGTTAGATAGCTGCGTTTTGGATTTAGAAGCAGATATTTCCCTGTGCTTACTGCTGTTGCTTCCATATGCCGGTAATGGGCTGAAAACGCCTGTTTTGGGACTCTGCAGAGAAAGTGTTTGCAGACTGCTGAATCCACACACCGGTTTAACTCTGGAAGTTGAGTGCACACATTGACAACCGTTCTGTTAGATAGCTGCGTTTTGGATTTAGAAGCAGATATTTCCCTGTGCTTACTGCTGTTGCTTCCATATGCCGGTAATGGGCTGAAAACGCCTGTTTTGGGACTCTGCAGAGAAAGTGTTTGCAGACTGCTGAATCGACACACGGGTTTAACTCTGGAAGTTGAGTGCACACATTGACAACCGTTCTGTTAGATAGCTGCGTTTTGGATTTAGAAGCAGATATTTCCCTGGGCTTACTGCTGTTTCTTCCATATGCCGGTAATGGGCTGAAAACGCCTGTTTTGGGACTCTGCAGAGAAAGTGTTTGCAGACTGCTGAATCCACACACGGGTTTAACTCTGGAAGTTGAGTGCACACATTGACAACCGTTCTGTTAGATAGCTGCGTTTTGGATTTAGAAGCAGATATTTCCCTGTGCTTACTGCTGTTTCTTCCATATGCCGGTAATGGGCTGAAAACGCCTGTTTTGGGACTCTGCAGAGAAAGTGTTTGCAGACTGCTGAATCCACACACGGGTTTAACTCTGGAAGTTGAGTGCACACATTGACAACCGTTCTGTTAGATAGCTGCGTTTTGGATTTAGAAGCAGATATTTCCCTGTGCTTACTGCTGTTTCTTCCATATGCCGGTAATGGGCTGAAAACGCCTGTTTTGGGACTCTGCAGAGAAAGTGTTTGCAGACTGCTGAATCCACACACGGGTTTAACTCTGGAAGTTGAGTGCACGCATTGACAACCGTTCTGGTAGATAGCTGCATTTTGGATTTAGAAGCAGATATTTCCCTGGGCTTACTGCTGTTTCTTCCATATGCCGGTAATGGGCTGAAAACGCCTGTTTTGGGACTCTGCAGAGAAAGTGTTTGCAGACTGCTGAATACACACACGGGTTTAACTCTGGAAGTTGAGTGCACACATTGACAACCGTTCTGTTAGATAGCTGCGTTTTGGATTTGGAAGCAGATATTTCCCTGTGCTTACTGCTGTTTCTTCCATATGCCGGTAATGGGCTGAAAACGCCTGTTTTGGGACTCTGCAGAGAAAGTGTTTGCAGACTGCTGAATCCACACACGGGTTTAACTCTGGAAGTTGAGTGCACACATTGACAACCGTTCTGTTAGATAGCTGCGTTTTGGATTTAGAAGCAGATATTTCCCTGTGCTTACTGCTGTTTCTTCCATATGCCGGTAATGGGCTGAAAACGCCTGTTTTGGGACTCTGCAGAGAAAGTGTTTGCAGACTGCTGAATCCACACACGGGTTTAACTCTGGAAGTTGAGTGCACACATTGACAACCGTTCTGTTAGATAGCTGCGTTTTTGGATTTAGAAGCAGATATTTCCCTGTGCTTACTGCTGTTTCTTCCATATGCCGGTAATGGGCTGAAAACGCCTGTTTGGGGACTCTGCAGAGAAAGTGTTTGCAGACTGCTGAATCCACACACCGGTTTAACTCTGGAAGTTGAGTGCACACATTGACAATCGTTCTGTTAGATAGCTGCGTTTTGGATTTAGAAGCAGATATTTCCCTGTGCTTACTGCTGTTGCTTCCATATGCCGGTAATGGGCTGAAAACGCCTGTTTGGGGACTCTGCAGAGAAAGTGTTTGCAGACTGCTGAATCCACACACGGGTTTAACTCTGGAAGTTGAGTGCACACATTGACAACCGTTCTGTTAGATAGCTGCGTTTTGGATTTAGAAGCAGATATTTCCCTGTGCTTACTGCTGTTACTTCCATATGCCGGTAATGGGCTGAAAACGCCTGTTTGGGGACTCTGCAGAGAAAGTGTTTGCAGACTGCTGAATCCACACACCGGTTTAACTCTGGAAGTTGAGTGCACACATTGACAATCGTTCTGTTAGATAGCTGCGTTTTGGATTTAGAAGCAGATATTTCCCTGTGCTTACTGCTGTTGCTTCCATATGCCGGTAATGGGCTGAAAACGCCTGTTTGGGGACTCTGCAGAGAAAGTGTTTGCAGACTGCTGAATCCACACACAGGTTTAACTCTGGAAGTTGAGTGTACACATTGACAACCGTTCTGTTAGATAGCTGCGTTTTGGATTTAGAAGCAGATATTTCCCTGTGCTTACTGCTGTTGCTTCCATATGCCGGTAATGGGCTGAAAACGCCTGTTTTGGGACTCTGCAGAGAAACTGTTTGCAGACTGCTGAATCCACACACGGGTTTAACTCTGGAAGTTGAGTGCACACATTGACAACCGTTCTGTTAGATAGCTGCGTTTTGGATTTAGAAGCAGATATTTCCCTGTGCTTACTGCTGTTTCTTCCATATGCCGGTAACGGGCTGAAAACGCCTGTTTTGGGACTCTGCAGAGAAGTGTTTGCAGACTGCTGAATCCACACACGGGTTTAACTCTGGAAGTTGAGTGCACACATTGACAACCGTTCTGTTAGATAGCTGCGTTTTGGATTTAGAAGCAGATATTTCCCTGTGCTTACTGCTGTTGCTTCCATATGCCGGTAATGGGCTGAAAACGCCTGTTTTGGGACTCTGCAGAGAAACTGTTTTGCAGACTGCTGAATCCACACACGGGTTTAACTCTGGAAGTTGAGTGCACACATTGACAACCGTTCTGTTAGATAGCTGCGTTTTGGATTTAGAAGCAGATATTTCCCTGTGCTTACTGCTGTTTCTTCCATATGCCGGTAATGGGCTGAAAACGCCTGTTTTGGGACTCTGCAGAGAAAGTGTTTGCAGACTGCTGAATCCACACCCGGGTTTAACTCTGGAAGTTGAGTGCACACATTGACAACCGTTCTGTTAGATAGCTGCGTTTTGGATTTAGAAGCAGATATTTCCCTGGGCTTACTGCTGTTTCTTCCATATGCCGGTAATGGGCTGAAAACGCCTGTTTGGGGACTCTGCAGAGAAAGTGTTTGCAGACTGCTGAATCCACACACGGGTTTAACTCTGGAAGTTGAGTGCACACATTGACAACCGTTCTGTTAGATAGCTGCGTTTTGGATTTAGAAGCAGATATTTCCCTGTGCTTACTGCTGTTTCTTCCATATGCCGGTAATGGAGTGAAAACGCCTGTTTGGGGACTCTGCAGAGAAAGTGTTTGCAGGCTGCTGAATCCACACACGGGTTTAACTCTGGAAGTTGAGTGCACACATTGACAACCGTTCTGTTAGATAGCTGCGTTTTGGATTTAGAAGCAGATATTTCCCTGGGCTTACTGCTGTTTCTTCCATATGCCGGTAATGGGCTGAAAACGCCTGTTTTGGGACTCTGCAGAGAAAGTGTTTGCAGACTGCTGAATCCACACACGGGTTTAACTCTGGAAGTTGAGTGCACACATTGACAACCGTTCTGTTAGATAGCTGCGTTTTGGATTTAGAAGCAGATATTTCCCTGGGCTTACTGCTGTTGCTTCCATATGCCGGTAATGGGCTGAAAACGCCTGTTTTGGGACTCTGCAGAGAAACTGTTTGCAGACTGCTGAATCCACACACGGGTTTAACTCTGGAAGTTGAGTGCACACATTGACAACCGTTCTGTTAGATAGCTGCGTTTTGGATTTAGAAGCAGATATTTCCCTGTGCTTACTGCTGTTTCTTCCATATGCCGGTAATGGGCTGAAAACGCCTGTTTTGGGACTCTGCAGAGAAAGTGTTTGCAGACTGCTGAATCCACACACGGGTTTAACTCTGGAAGTTGAGTGCACACATTGACAACCGTTCTGTTAGATAGCTGCGTTTTGGATTTAGAAGCAGATATTTCCCTGTGCTTACTGCTGTTGCTTCCATATGCCGGTAATGGGCTGAAAACGCCTGTTTTGGGACTCTGCAGAGAAAGTGTTTGCAGACTGCTGAATCCACACACGGGTTTAACTCTGGAAGTTGAGTGCACACATTGACAACCGTTCTGTTAGATAGCTGCGTTTTGGATTTAGAAGCAGATATTTCCCTGTGCTTACTGCTGTTTCTTCCATATGCCGGTAATGGGCTGAAAACGCCTGTTTTGGGACTCTGCAGAGAAAGTGTTTGCAGACTGCTGAATCCACACACGGGTTTAACTCTGGAAGTTGAGTGCACACATTGACAACCGTTCTGTTAGATAGCTGCGTTTTGGATTTAGAAGCAGATATTTCCCTGTGCTTACTGCTGTTTCTTCCATATGCCGGTTATGGGCTGAAAACGCCTGTTTTGGGACTCTGCAGAGAAAGTGTTTGCAGACTGCTGAATCCACACACGGGTTTAACTCTGGAAGTTGAGTGCACACATTGACAACCGTTCTGTTAGATAGCTGCGTTTTGGATTTAGAAGCAGATATTTCCCTGTGCTTACTGCTGTTGCTTCCATATGCCGGTAATGGCTGAAAAACGCCTGTTTTGGGACTCTGCAGAGAAAGTGTTTGCAGACTGCTGAATCCACACACGGGTTTAACTCTGGAAGTTGAGTGCACACATTGACAACCGTTCTGTTAGATAGCTGCGTTTTGGATTTAGAAGCAGATATTTCCCTGTGCTTACTGCTGTTTCTTCCATATGCCGGTAATGGGCTGAAAACGCCTGTTTTGGGACTCTGCAGAGAAAGTGTTTGCAGACTGCTGAATCCACACACGGGTTTAACTCTGGAAGTTGAGTGCACACATTGACAACCGTTCTGTTAGATAGCTGCGTTTTGGATTTAGAAGCAGATATTTCCCTGTGCTTACTGCTGTTTCTTCCATATGCCGGTAATGGGCTGAAAACGCCTGTTTTGGGACTCTGCAGAGAAAGTGTTTGCAGACTGCTGAATCCACACACGGGTTTAACTCTGGAAGTTGAGTGCACACATTGACAACCGTTCTGTTAGATAGCTGCGTTTTGGATTTAGAAGCAGATATTTCCCTGGGCTTACTGCTGTTTCTTCCATATGCCGGTAATGGGCTGAAAACGCCTGTTTTGGGACTCTGCAGAGAAAGTGTTTGCAGACTGCTGAATCCACACACGGGTTTAACTCTGGAAGTTGAGTGCACGCATTGACAACCGTTCTGGTAGATAGCTGCGTTTTGGATTTAGAAGCAGATATTTCCCTGGGCTTACTGCTGTTTCTTCCATATGCCGGTAATGGGCTGAAAACGCCTGTTTTGGGACTCTGCAGAGAAAGTGTTTGCAGACTGCTGAATCCACACACGGGTTTAACTCTGGAAGTTGAGTGCACACATTGACAACCGTTCTGTTAGATAGCTGCGTTTTGGATTTGGAAGCAGATATTTCCCTGTGCTTACTGCTGTTTCTTCCATATGCCGGTAATGGGCTGAAAACGCCTGTTTTGGGACTCTGCAGAGAAAGTGTTTGCAGACTGCTGAATCCACACACGGGTTTAACTCTGGAAGTTGAGTGCACACATTGACAACCGTTCTGTTAGATAGCTGCGTTTTGGATTTAGAAGCAGATATTTCCCTGGGCTTACTGCTGTTGCTTCCATATGCCGGTAATGGGCTGAAAACGCCTGTTTTGGGACTCTGCAGAGAAAGTGTTTGCAGACTGCTGAATCCACACACGGGTTTAACTCTGGAAGTTGAGTGCACACATTGACAACCGTTCTGTTAGATAGCTGCGTTTTGGATTTAGAAGCAGATATTTCCCTGTGCTTACTGCTGTTTCTTCCATATGCCGGTAATGGAGTGAAAACGCCTGTTTTGGGACTCTGCAGAGAAAGTGTTTGCAGACTGCTGAATCCACACACGGGTTTAACTCTGGAAGTTGAGTGAACACATTGACAACCGTTCTGTTAGATAGCTGCGTTTTGGATTTAGAAGCAGATATTTCCCTGGGCTTACTGCTGTTTCTTCCATATGCCGGTAATGGGCTGAAAACGCCTGTTTTGGGACTCTGCAGAGAAACTGTTTGCAGACTGCTGAATCCACACACGGGTTTAACTCTGGAAGTTGAGTGCACACATTGACAACCGTTCTGTTAGATAGCTGCGTTTTGGATTTAGAAGCAGATATTTCCCTGGGCTTACTGCTGTTGCTTCCATATGCCGGTAATGGGCTGAAAACGCCTGTTTTGGGACTCTGCAGAGAAACTGTTTGCAGACTGCTGAATCCACACACGGGTTTAACTCTGGAAGTTGAGTGCACACATTGACAACCGTTCTGTTAGATAGCTGCGTTTTGGATTTAGAAGCAGATATTTCCCTGTGCTTACTGCTGTTGCTTCCATATGCCGGTAATGGGCTGAAAACGCCTGTTTGGGGACTCTGCAGAGAAAGTGTTTGCAGACTGCTGAATCCACACACGGGTTTAACTCTGGAAGTTGAGTGCACACATTGACAACCGTTCTGTTAGATAGCTGCGTTTTGGATTTAGAAGCAGATATTTCCCTGTGCTTACTGCTGTTGCTTCCATATGCCGGTAATGGGCTGAAAACGCCTGTTTTGGGACTCTGTAGAGAAAGTGTTTGCAGACTGATGAATCCACACACGGGTTTAACTCTGGAAGTTGAGTGCACACATTGACAACCGTTCTGTTAGATAGCTGCGTTTTGGATTTAGAAGCAGATATTTCCCTGTGCTTACTGCTGTTTCTTCCATATGCCGGTAATGGGCTGAAAACGCCTGTTTTGGGACTCTGCAGAGAAAGTGTTTGCAGACTGCTGAATCCACACACGGGTTTAACTCTGGAAGTTGAGTGCACACATTGACAACCGTTCTGTTAGATAGCTGCGTTTTGGATTTAGAAGCAGATATTTCCCTGTGCTTACTGCTGTTTCTTCCATATGCCGGTAATGGGCTGAAAACGCCTGTTTTGGGACTCTGCAGAGAAAGTGTTGCAGACTGCTGAATACACACACGGGTTTAACTCTGGAAGTTGAGTGCACACATTGACAACCGTTCTGTTAGATAGCTGCGTTTTGGATTTAGAAGCAGATATTTCCCTGTGCTTACTGCTGTTGCTTCCATATGCCGGTAATGGGCTGAAAACGCCTGTTTTGGTACTCTGCAGAGAAAGTGTTTGCAGACTGCTGAATCCACACACGGGTTTAACTCTGGAAGTTGAGTGCACACATTGACAACCGTTCTGTTAGATAGCTGCGTTTTGGATTTAGAAGCAGATATTTCCCTGTGCTTACTGCTGTTGCTTCCATATGCCGGTAATGGGCTGAAAACGCCTGTTTGGGGACTCTGCAGAGAAACTGTTTGCAGACTGCTGAATCCACACACGGGTTTAACTCTGGAAGTTGAGTGCACACATTGACAACCGTTCTGTTAGATAGCTGCGTTTTGGATTTAGAAGCAGATATTTCCCTGTGCTTACTGCTGTTGCTTCCATATGCCGGTAATGGGCTGAAAACGCCTGTTTTGGGACTCTGCAGAGAAAGTGTTTGCAGACTGCTGAATCCACACACGGGTTTAACTCTGGAAGTTGAGTGCACACATTGACAACCGTTCTGTTAGATAGCTGCGTTTTGGATTTAGAAGCAGATATTTCCCTGTGCTTACTGCTGTTTCTTCCATATGCCGGTAATGGGCTGAAAACGCCTGTTTTGGGACTCTGCAGAGAAAGTGTTTGCAGACTGCTGAATCCACACACGGGTTTAACTCTGGAAGTTGAGTGCACACATTGACAACCGTTCTGTTAGATAGCTGCGTTTTGGATTTAGAAGCAGATATTTCCCTGTGCTTACTGCTGTTGCTTCCATATGCCGGTAATGGGCTGAAAACGCCTGTTTTGGGACTCTGCAGAGAAAGTGTTTGCAGACTGCTGAATCCACACACGGGTTTAACTCTGGAAGTTGAGTGCACACATTGACAACCGTTCTGTTAGATAGCTGCGTTTTGGATTTAGAAGCAGATATTTCCCTGGGCTTACTGCTGTTTCTTCCATATGCCGGTAATGGGCTGAAAACGCCTGTTTTGGGACTCTGCAGAGAAAGTGTTTGCAGACTGCTGAATCCACACACGGGTTTAACTCTGGAAGTTGAGTGCACGCATTGACAACCGTTCTGGTAGATAGCTGCGTTTTGGATTTAGAAGCAGATATTTCCCTGGGCTTACTGCTGTTTCTTCCATATGCCGGTAATGGGCTGAAAACGCCTGTTTTGGGACTCTGCAGAGAAAGTGTTTGCAGACTGCTGAATCCACACACGGGTTTAACTCTGGAAGTTGAGTGCACACATTGACAACCGTTCTGTTAGATAGCTGCGTTTTGGATTTGGAAGCAGATATTTCCCTGTGCTTACTGCTGTTTCTTCCATATGCCGGTAATGGGCTGAAAACGCCTGTTTTGGGACTCTGCAGAGAAAGTGTTTGCAGACTGCTGAATCCACACACGGGTTTAACTCTGGAAGTTGAGTGCACACATTGACAACCGTTCTGTTAGATAGCTGCGTTTTGGATTTAGAAGCAGATATTTCCCTGGGCTTACTGCTGTTTCTTCCATATGCCGGTAATGGGCTGAAAACGCCTGTTTTGGGACTCTGCAGAGAAAGTGTTTGCAGACTGCTGAATCCACACACGGGTTTAACTCTGGAAGTTGAGTGCACACATTGACAACCGTTCTGTTAGATAGCTGCGTTTTGGATTTAGAAGCAGATATTTCCCTGTGCTTACTGCTGATTCTTCCATATGCCGGTAATGGAGTGAAAACGCCTGTTTTGGGACTCTGCAGAGAAAGTGTTTGCAGACTGCTGAATCCACACACGGGTTTAACTCTGGAAGTTGAGTGCACACATTGACAACCGTTCTGTTAGATAGCTGCGTTTTGGATTTAGAAGCAGATATTTCCCTGGGCTTACTGCTGTTTCTTCCATATGCCGGTAATGGGCTGAAAACGCCTGTTTTGGGACTCTGCAGAGAAACTGTTTGCAGACTGCTGAATCCACACACGGGTTTAACTCTGGAAGTTGAGTGCACACATTGACAACCGTTCTGTTAGATAGCTGCGTTTTGGATTTAGAAGCAGATATTTCCCTGGGCTTACTGCTGTTGCTTCCATATGCCGGTAATGGGCTGAAAACGCCTGTTTTGGGACTCTGCAGAGAAACTGTTTGCAGACTGCTGAATCCACACACGGGTTTAACTCTGGAAGTTGAGTGCACACATTGACAACCGTTCTGTTAGATAGCTGCGTTTTGGATTTAGAAGCAGATATTTCCCTGTGCTTACTGCTGTTGCTTCCATATGCCGGTAATGGGCTGAAAACGCCTGTTTGGGGACTCTGCAGAGAAAGTGTTTGCAGACTGCTGAATCCACACACGGGTTTAACTCTGGAAGTTGAGTGCACACATTGACAACCGTTCTGTTAGATAGCTGCGTTTTGGATTTAGAAGCAGATATTTCCCTGTGCTTACTGCTGTTGCTTCCATATGCCGGTAATGGGCTGAAAACGCCTGTTTGGGGACTCTGCAGAGAAAGTGTTTGCAGACTGCTGAATCCACACACGGGTTTAACTCTGGAAGTTGAGTGCACACATTGACAACCGTTCTGTTAGATAGCTGCGTTTTGGATTTAGAAGCAGATATTTCCCTGTGCTTACTGCTGTTTCTTCCATATGCCGGTAATGGGCTGAAAACGCCTGTTTTGGGACTCTGCAGAGAAAGTGTTTGCAGACTGCTGAATCCACACACGGGTTTAACTCTGGAAGTTGAGTGCACACATTGACAACCGTTCTGTTAGATAGCTGCGTTTTGGATTTAGAAGCAGATATTTCCCTGTGCTTACTGCTGTTTCTTCCATATGCCGGTAATGGGCTGAAAACGCCTGTTTTGGGACTCTGCAGAGAAAGTGTTGCAGACTGCTGAATACACACACGGGTTTAACTCTGGAAGTTGAGTGCACACATTGACAACCGTTCTGTTAGATAGCTGCGTTTTGGATTTAGAAGCAGATATTTCCCTGTGCTTACTGCTGTTGCTTCCATATGCCGGTAATGGGCTGAAAACGCCTGTTTTGGTACTCTGCAGAGAAAGTGTTTGCAGACTGCTGAATCCACACACGGGTTTAACTCTGGAAGTTGAGTGCACACATTGACAACCGTTCTGTTAGATAGCTGCGTTTTGGATTTAGAAGCAGATATTTCCCTGTGCTTACTGCTGTTGCTTCCATATGCCGGTAATGGGCTGAAAACGCCTGTTTGGGGACTCTGCAGAGAAACTGTTTGCAGACTGCTGAATCCACACACGGGTTTAACTCTGGAAGTTGAGTGCACACATTGACAACCGTTCTGTTAGATAGCTGCGTTTTGGATTTAGAAGCAGATATTTCCCTGTGCTTACTGCTGTTGCTTCCATATGCCGGTAATGGGCTGAAAACGCCTGTTTTGGGACTCTGCAGAGAAAGTGTTTGCAGACTGCTGAATCCACACACGGGTTTAACTCTGGAAGTTGAGTGCACACATTGACAACCGTTCTGTTAGATAGCTGCGTTTTGGATTTAGAAGCAGATATTTCCCTGTGCTTACTGCTGTTGCTTCCATATGCCGGTAATGGGCTGAAAACGCCTGTTTTGGGACTCTGCAGAGAAAGTGTTTGCAGACTGCTGAATCCACACACGGGTTTAACTCTGGAAGTTGAGTGCACACATTGACAACCGTTCTGTTAGATACCTTCGTTTTGGATTTAGAAGCAGATATTTCCCTGTGCTTACTGCTGTTTCTTCCATATGCCGGTAATGGGCTGAAAACGCCTGTTTTGGGACTCTGCAGAGAAAGTGTTTGCAGACTGCTGAATCCACACACGGGTTTATCTCTGGAAGTTGAGTGCACACATTGACAACCGTTCTGTTAGATAGCTGCGTTTTGGATTTGGAAGCAGATATTTCCCTGTGCTTACTGCTGTTTCTTCCATATGCCGGTAATGGGCTGAAAACGCCCGTTTTGGGACTCTGCAGAGAAAGTGTTTGCAGACTGCTGAATCCACACACGGGTTTAACTCTGGAAGTTGAGTGCACACATTGACAACCGTTCTGTTAGATAGCTGCGTTTTGGATTTAGAAGCAGATATTTCCCTGTGCTTACTGCTGTTTCTTCCATATGCCGGTAATGGGCTGAAAACGCCTGTTTTGGGACTCTGCAGAGAAAGTGTTTGCAGACTGCTGAATACACACACGGGTTTAACTCTGGAAGTTGAGTGCACACATTGACAACCGTTCTGTTAGATAGCTGCGTTTTGGATTTAGAAGCAGATATTTCCCTGTGCTTACTGCTGTTTCTTCCATATGCCGGTAATGGGCTGAAAACGCCTGTTTTGGGACTCTGCAGAGAAAGTGTTTGCAGACTGCTGAATCCACACACGGGTTTAACTCTGGAAGTTGAGTGCACACATTGACAACCGTTCTGTTAGATAGCTGCGTTTTGGATTTAGAAGCAGATATTTCGCTGTGCTTACTGCTGTTTCTTCCATATGCCGGTAATGGGCTGAAAACGCCTGTTTTTGGACTCTGCAGAGAAAGTGTTTGCAGACTGCTGAATCCACACACGGGTTTAACTCTGGAAGTTGAGTGCACACATTGACAACCGTTCTGTTAGATAGCTGCGTTTTGGATTTAGAAGCAGATATTTCCCTGTGCTTACTGCTGTTGCTTCCATATGCCGGTAATGGGCTGAAAACGCCTGTTTTGGGACTCTGCAGAGAAACTGTTTGCAGACTGCTGAATCCACACACGGGTTTAACTCTGGAAGTTGAGTGCACACATTGACAACCGTTCTGTTAGATAGCTGCATTTTGGATTTAGAAGCAGATATTTCCCTGTGCTTACTGCTGTTTCTTCCATATGCCGGTAATGGGCTGAAAACGCCTGTTTTGGGACTCTGCAGAGAAAGTGTTTGCAGACTGCTGAATCCACACACGGGTTTAACTCTGGAAGTTGAGTGCACACATTGACAACCGTTCTGTTAGATAGCTGCGTTTTGGATTTAGAAGCAGATATTTCCCTGGGCTTACTGCTGTTTCTTCCATATGCCGGTAATGGGCTGAAAACGCCTGTTTTGGGACTCTGCAGAGAAAGTGTTTGCAGACTGCTGAATACACACACGGGTTTAACTCTGGAAGTTGAGTGCACACATTGACAACCGTTCTGTTAGATAGCTGCGTTTTGGATTTGGAAGCAGATATTTCCCTGTGCTTACTGCTGTTTCTTCCATATGCCGGTAATGGGCTGAAAACGCCTGTTTTGGGACTCTGCAGAGAAAGTGTTTGCAGACTGCTGAATCCACACACGGGTTTAACTCTGGAAGTTGAGTGCACACATTGACAACCGTTCTGTTAGATAGCTGCGTTTTGGATTTAGAAGCAGATATTTCGCTGTGCTTACTGCTGTTTCTTCCATATGCCGGTAATGGGCTGAAAACGCCTGTTTTGGGACTCTGCAGAGAAAGTGTTTGCAGACTGATGAATCCACACACGGGTTTAACTCTGGAAGTTGAGTGCACACATTGACAACCGTTCTGTTAGATAGCTGCGTTTTGGATTTAGAAGCAGATATTTCCCTGTGCTTACTGCTGTTTCTTCCATATGCCGGTAATGGGCTGAAAACGCCTGTTTTGGGACTCTGCAGAGAAAGTGTTTGCAGACTGCTGAATCCACACACGGGTTTAACTCTGGAAGTTGAGTGCACACATTGACAACCGTTCTGTTAGATAGCTGCGTTTTGGATTTAGAAGCAGATATTTCCCTGTGCTTACTGCTGTTTCTTCCATATGCCGGTAATGGGCTGAAAACGCCTGTTTTGGGACTCTGCAGAGAAAGTGTTGCAGACTGCTGAATACACACACGGGTTTAACTCTGGAAGTTGAGTGCACACATTGACAACCGTTCTGTTAGATAGCTGCGTTTTGGATTTAGAAGCAGATATTTCCCTGTGCTTACTGCTGTTGCTTCCATATGCCGGTAATGGGCTGAAAACGCCTGTTTTGGGACTCTGCAGAGAAAGTGTTTGCAGACTGCTGAATCCACACACGGGTTTAACTCTGGAAGTTGAGTGCACACATTGACAACCGTTCTGTTAGATAGCTTCGTTTTGGATTTAGAAGCAGATATTTCCCTGTGCTTACTGCTGTTTCTTCCATATGCCGGTAATGGGCTGAAAACGCCTGTTTTGGGACTCTGCAGAGAAAGTGTTTGCAGACTGCTGAATCCACACACGGGTTTAACTCTGGAAGTTGAGTGCACACATTGACAACCGTTCTGTTAGATAGCTGCGTTTTGGATTTGGAAGCAGATATTTCCCTGTGCTTACTGCTGTTTCTTCCATATGCCGGTAATGGGCTGAAAACGCCCGTTTTGGGACTCTGGAGAGAAAGTGTTTGCAGACTGCTGAATCCACACACGGGTTTAACTCTGGAAGTTGAGTGCACACATTGACAACCGTTCTGTTAGATAGCTGCGTTTTGGATTTAGAAGCAGATATTTCCCTGTGCTTACTGCTGTTTCTTCCATATGCCGGTAATGGGCTGAAAACGCCTGTTTTGGGACTCTGCAGAGAAAGTGTTTGCAGACTGCTGAATACACACACGGGTTTAACTCTGGAAGTTGAGTGCACACATTGACAACCGTTCTGTTAGATAGCTGCGTTTTGGATTTAGAAGCAGATATTTCCCTGTGCTTACTGCTGTTTCTTCCATATGCCGGTAATGGGCTGAAAACGCCTGTTTGGGGACTCTGCAGAGAAAGTGTTTGCAGACTGCTGAATCCACACACCGGTTTAACTCTGGAAGTTGAGTGCACACATTGACAATCGTTCTGTTAGATAGCTGCGTTTTGGATTTAGAAGCAGATATTTCCCTGTGCTTACTGCTGTTTCTTCCATATGCCGGTAATGGGCTGAAAACGCCTGTTTGGGGACTCTGCAGAGAAAGTGTTTGCAGACTGCTGAATCCACACACCGGTTTAACTCTGGAAGTTGAGTGCACACATTGACAATCGTTCTGTTAGATAGCTGCGTTTTGGATTTAGAAGCAGATATTTCCCTGTGCTTACTGCTGTTGCTTCCATATGCCGGTAATGGGCTGAAAACGCCTGTTTGGGGACTCTGCAGAGAAAGTGTTTGCAGACTGCTGAATCCACACACGGGTTTAACTCTGGAAGTTGAGTGCACACATTGACAACCGTTCTGTTAGATAGCTGCGTTTTGGATTTAGAAGCAGATATTTCCCTGTGCTTACTGCTGTTGCTTCCATATGCCGGTAATGGGCTGAAAACGCCTGTTTTGGGACTCTGCAGAGAAACTGTTTGCAGACTGCTGAATCCACACACGGGTTTAACTCTGGAAGTTGAGTGCACACATTGACAACCGTTCTGTTAGATAGCTGCGTTTTGGATTTAGAAGCAGATATTTCCCTGTGCTTACTGCTGTTGCTTCCATATGCCGGTAATGGGCTGAAAACGCCTGTTTTGGGACTCTGCAGAGAAAGTGTTTGCAGACTGCTGAATCCACACACGGGTTTAACTCTGGAAGTTGAGTGCACACATTGACAACCGTTCTGTTAGATAGCTGCGTTTTGGATTTAGAAGCAGATATTTCCCTGTGCTTACTGCTGTTGCTTCCATATGCCGGTAATGGGCTGAAAACGCCTGTTTTGGGACTCTGCAGAGAAACTGTTTGCAGACTGCTGAATCCACACACGGGTTTAACTCTGGAAGTTGAGTGCACACATTGACAACCGTTCTGTTAGATAGCTGCATTTTGGATTTAGAAGCAGATATTTCCCTGTGCTTACTGCTGTTTCTTCCATATGCCGGTAATGGGCTGAAAACGCCTGTTTTGGGACTCTGCAGAGAAAGTGTTTGCAGACTGCTGAATCCACACACGGGTTTAACTCTGGAAGTTGAGTGCACACATTGACAACCGTTCTGTTAGATAGCTGCGTTTTGGATTTAGAAGCAGATATTTCCCTGGGCTTACTGCTGTTTCTTCCATATGCCGGTAATGGGCTGAAAACGCCTGTTTTGGGACTCTGCAGAGAAAGTGTTTGCAGACTGCTGAATACACACACGGGTTTAACTCTGGAAGTTGAGTGCACACATTGACAACCGTTCTGTTAGATAGCTGCGTTTTGGATTTGGAAGCAGATATTTCCCTGTGCTTACTGCTGTTTCTTCCATATGCCGGTAATGGGCTGAAAACGCCTGTTTTGGGACTCTGCAGAGAAAGTGTTTGCAGACTGCTGAATCCACACACGGGTTTAACTCTGGAAGTTGAGTGCACACATTGACAACCGTTCTGTTAGATAGCTGCGTTTTGGATTTAGAAGCAGATATTTCGCTGTGCTTACTGCTGTTTCTTCCATATGCCGGTAATGGGCTGAAAACGCCTGTTTTGGGACTCTGCAGAGAAAGTGTTTGCAGACTGCTGAATCCACACACGGGTTTAACTCTGGAAGTTGAGTGCACACATTGACAACCGTTCTGTTAGATAGCTGCGTTTTGGATTTAGAAGCAGATATTTCCCTGTGCTTACTGCTGTTGCTTCCATATGCCGGTAATGGGCTGAAAACGCCTGTTTTGGGACTCTGCAGAGAAAGTGTTTGCAGACTGCTGAATCCACACACGTGTTTAACTCTGGAAGTTGAGTGCACACATTGACAACCGTTCTGTTAGATAGCTGCGTTTTGGATTTAGAAGCAGATATTTCCCTGTGCTTACTGCTGTTGCTTCCGTATGCCGGTAATGGGCTGAAAACGCCTGTTTTGGGACTCTGCAGAGAAACTGTTTGCAGACTGCTGAATCCACACACGGGTTTAACTCTGGAAGTTGAGTGCACACATTGACAACCGTTCTGTTAGATAGCTGCGTTTTGGATTTAGAAGCAGATATTTCCCTGTGCTTACTGCTGTTGCTTCCATATGCCGGTAATGGGCTGAAAACGCCTGTTTTGGGACTCTGCAGAGAAACTGTTTGCAGACTGCTGAATCCACACACGGGTTTAACTCTGGAAGTTGAGTGCACACATTGACAACCGTTCTGTTAGATAGCTGCGTTTTGGATTTAGAAGCAGATATTTCCCTGTGCTTACTGCTGTTTCTTCCATATGCCGGTAATGGGCTGAAAACGCCTGTTTTGGGACTCTGCAGAGAAAGTGTTTGCAGACTGCTGAATCCACACACGGGTTTAACTCTGGAAGTTGAGTGCACACATTGACAACCGTTCTGTTAGATAGCTGCGTTTTGGATTTAGAAGCAGATATTTCCCTGTGCTTACTGCTGTTGCTTCCATATGCCGGTAATGGGCTGAAAACGCCTGTTTTGGGACTCTGCAGAGAAAGTGTTTGCAGACTGCTGAATCCACACACGGGTTTAACTCTGGAAGTTGAGTGCACACATTGACAACCGTTCTGTTAGATAGCTGCGTTTTGGATTTAGAAGCAGATATTTCCCTGTGCTTACTGCTGTTGCTTCCATATGCCGGTAATGGGCTGAAAACGCCTGTTTTGGGACTCTGCAGAGAAAGTGTTTGCAGACTGCTGAATCCACACACGGGTTTAACTCTGGAAGTTGAGTGCACACATTGACAACCGTTCTGTTAGATAGCTGCGTTTTGGATTTAGAAGCAGATATTTCCCTGTGCTTACTGCTGTTTCTTCCATATGCCGGTAATGGGCTGAAAACGCCTGTTTTGGGACTCTGCAGAGAAAGTGTTTGCAGACTGCTGAATCCACACCCGGGTTTAACTCTGGAAGTTGAGTGCACACATTGACAACCGTTCTGTTAGATAGCTGCGTTTTGGATTTAGAAGCAGATATTTCCCTGGGCTTACTGCTGTTTCTTCCATATGCCGGTAATGGGCTGAAAACGCCTGTTTGGGGACTCTGCAGAGAAAGTGTTTGCAGACTGCTGAATCCACACACGGGTTTAACTCTGGAAGTTGAGTGCACACATTGACAACCGTTCTGTTAGATAGCTGCGTTTTGGATTTAGAAGCAGATATTTCCCTGGGCTTACTGCTGTTTCTTCCATATGCCGGTAATGGGCTGAAAACGCCTGTTTTGGGACTCTGCAGAGAAAGTGTTTGCAGACTGCTGAATCCACACACGGGTTTAACTCTGGAAGTTGAGTGCACACATTGACAACCGTTCTGTTAGATAGCTGCGTTTTGGATTTAGAAGCAGATATTTCCCTGGGCTTACTGCTGTTGCTTCCATATGCCGGTAATGGGCTGAAAACGCCTGTTTTGGGACTCTGCAGAGAAAGTGTTTGCAGACTGCTGAATCCACACACGGGTTTAACTCTGGAAGTTGAGTGCACACATTGACAACCGTTCTGTTAGATAGCTGCGTTTTGGATTTAGAAGCAGATATTTCCCTGGGCTTACTGCTGTTGCTTCCATATGCCGGTAATGGGCTGAAAACGCCTGTTTTGGGACTCTGCAGAGAAAGTGTTTGCAGACTGCTGAATCCACACACGGGTTTAACTCTGGAAGTTGAGTGCACACATTGACAACCGTTCTGTTAGATAGCTGCGTTTTGGATTTAGAAGCAGATATTTCCCTGTGCTTACTGCTGTTGCTTCCATATGCCGGTAATGGGCTGAAAACGCCTGTTTTGGGACTCTGCAGAGAAAGTGTTTGCAGACTGCTGAATCCACACACGGGTTTAACTCTGGAAGTTGAGTGCACACATTGACAACCGTTCTGTTAGATAGCTGCGTTTTGGATTTAGAAGCAGATATTTCCCTGTGCTTACTGCTGTTTCTTCCATATGCCGGTAATGGGCTGAAAACGCCTGTTTTGGGACTCTGCAGAGAAAGTGTTTGCAGACTGCTGAATCCACACACGGCTTTAACTCTGGAAGTTGAGTGCACACATTGACAACCGTTCTGTTAGATAGCTGCGTTTTGGATTTAGAAGCAGATATTTCCCTGTGCTTACTGCTGTTTCTTCCATATGCCGGTAATGGGCTGAAAACGCCTGTTTTGGGACTCTGCAGAGAAAGTGTTTGCAGACTGCTGAATCCACACACGGGTTTAACTCTGGAAGTTGAGTGCACACATTGACAACCGTTCTGTTAGATAGCTGCGTTTTGGATTTAGAAGCAGATATTTCCCTGGGCTTACTGCTGTTTCTTCCATATGCCGGTAATGGGCTGAAAACGCCTGTTTTGGGACTCTGCAGAGAAAGTGTTTGCAGACTGCTGAATCCACACACGGGTTTAACTCTGGAAGTTGAGTGCACGCATTGACAACCGTTCTGGTAGATAGCTGCGTTTTGGATTTAGAAGCAGATATTTCCCTGTGCTTACTGCTGTTTCTTCCATATGCCGGTAATGGGCTGAAAACGCCTGTTTTGGGACTCTGCAGAGAAAGTGTTTGCAGACTGATGAATCCACACACGGGTTTAACTCTGGAAGTTGAGTGCACACATTGACAACCGTTCTGTTAGATAGCTGCGTTTTGGATTTAGAAGCAGATATTTCCCTGTGCTTACTGCTGTTGCTTCCATATGCCGGTAATGGGCTGAAAACGCCTGTTTTGGGACTCTGCAGAGAAAGTGTTTGCAGACTGATGAATCCACACACGGGTTTAACTCTGGAAGTTGAGTGCACACATTGACAACCGTTCTGTTAGATAGCTGCGTTTTGGATTTAGAAGCAGATATTTCCCTGTGCTTACTGCTGTTTCTTCCATATGCCGGTAATGGGCTGAAAACGCCTGTTTTGGGACTCTGCAGAGAAAGTGTTTGCAGACTGCTGAATCCACACACGGGTTTAACTCTGGAAGTTGAGTGCACACATTGACAACCGTTCTGTTAGATAGCTGCGTTTTGGATTTAGAAGCAGATATTTCCCTGTGCTTACTGCTGTTTCTTCCATATGCCGGTAATGGGCTGAAAACGCCTGTTTTGGGACTCTGCAGAGAAAGTGTTGCAGACTGCTGAATACACACACGGGTTTAACTCTGGAAGTTGAGTGCACACATTGACAACCGTTCTGTTAGATAGCTGCGTTTTGGATTTAGAAGCAGATATTTCCCTGTGCTTACTGCTGTTGCTTCCATATGCCGGTAATGGGCTGAAAACGCCTGTTTTGGGACTCTGCAGAGAAAGTGTTTGCAGACTGCTGAATCCACACACGGGTTTAACTCTGGAAGTTGAGTGCACACATTGACAACCGTTCTGTTAGATAGCTTCGTTTTGGATTTAGAAGCAGATATTTCCCTGTGCTTACTGCTGTTTCTTCCATATGCCGGTAATGGGCTGAAAACGCCTGTTTTGGGACTCTGCAGAGAAAGTGTTTGCAGACTGCTGAATCCACACACGGGTTTAACTCTGGAAGTTGAGTGCACACATTGACAACCGTTCTGTTAGATAGCTGCGTTTTGGATTTGGAAGCAGATATTTCCCTGTGCTTACTGCTGTTTCTTCCATATGCCGGTAATGGGCTGAAAACGCCCGTTTTGGGACTCTGCAGAGAAAGTGTTTGCAGACTGCTGAATCCACACACGGGTTTAACTCTGGAAGTTGAGTGCACACATTGACAACCGTTCTGTTAGATAGCTGCGTTTTGGATTTAGAAGCAGATATTTCCCTGTGCTTACTGCTGTTTCTTCCATATGCCGGTAATGGGCTGAAAACGCCTGTTTTGGGACTCTGCAGAGAAAGTGTTTGCAGACTGCTGAATACACACACGGGTTTAACTCTGGAAGTTGAGTGCACACATTGACAACCGTTCTGTTAGATAGCTGCGTTTTGGAATTAGAAGCAGATATTTCCCTGTGCTTACTGCTGTTGCTTCCATATGCCGGTAATGGGCTGAAAACGCCTGTTTGGGGACTCTGCAGAGAAAGTGTTTGCAGACTGCTGAATCCACACACCGGTTTAACTCTGGAAGTTGAGTGCACACATTGACAATCGTTCTGTTAGATAGCTGCGTTTTGGATTTAGAAGCAGATATTTCCCTGTGCTTACTGCTGTTTCTTCCATATGCCGGTAATGGGCTGAAAACGCCTGTTTGGGGACTCTGCAGAGAAAGTGTTTGCAGACTGCTGAATCCACACACCGGTTTAACTCTGGAAGTTGAGTGCACACATTGACAATCGTTCTGTTAGATAGCTGCGTTTTGGATTTAGAAGCAGATATTTCCCTGTGCTTACTGCTGTTGCTTCCATATGCCGGTAATGGGCTGAAAACGCCTGTTTGGGGACTCTGCAGAGAAAGTGTTTGCAGACTGCTGAATCCACACACGGGTTTAACTCTGGAAGTTGAGTGCACACATTGACAACCGTTCTGTTAGATAGCTGCGTTTTGGATTTAGAAGCAGATATTTCCCTGTGCTTACTGCTGTTGCTTCCATATGCCGGTAATGGGCTGAAAACGCCTGTTTTGGGACTCTGCAGAGAAACTGTTTGCAGACTGCTGAATCCACACACGGGTTTAACTCTGGAAGTTGAGTGCACACATTGACAACCGTTCTGTTAGATAGCTGCGTTTTGGATTTAGAAGCAGATATTTCCCTGTGCTTACTGCTGTTGCTTCCATATGCCGGTAATGGGCTGAAAACGCCTGTTTTGGGACTCTGCAGAGAAAGTGTTTGCAGACTGCTGAATCCACACACGGGTTTAACTCTGGAAGTTGAGTGCACACATTGACAACCGTTCTGTTAGATAGCTGCGTTTTGGATTTAGAAGCAGATATTTCCCTGTGCTTACTGCTGTTGCTTCCATATGCCGGTAATGGGCTGAAAACGCCTGTTTTGGGACTCTGCAGAGAAAGTGTTTGCAGACTGCTGAATCCACACACGGGTTTAACTCTGGAAGTTGAGTGCACACATTGACAACCGTTCTGTTAGATAGCTGCATTTTGGATTTAGAAGCAGATATTTCCCTGTGCTTACTGCTGTTTCTTCCATATGCCGGTAATGGGCTGAAAACGCCTGTTTTGGGACTCTGCAGAGAAAGTGTTTGCAGACTGCTGAATCCACACACGGGTTTAACTCTGGAAGTTGAGTGCACACATTGACAACCGTTCTGTTAGATAGCTGCGTTTTGGATTTAGAAGCAGATATTTCCCTGGGCTTACTGCTGTTTCTTCCATATGCCGGTAATGGGCTGAAAACGCCTGTTTTGGGACTCTGCAGAGAAAGTGTTTGCAGACTGCTGAATACACACACGGGTTTAACTCTGGAAGTTGAGTGCACACATTGACAACCGTTCTGTTAGATAGCTGCGTTTTGGATTTGGAAGCAGATATTTCCCTGTGCTTACTGCTGTTTCTTCCATATGCCGGTAATGGGCTGAAAACGCCTGTTTTGGGACTCTGCAGAGAAAGTGTTTGCAGACTGCTGAATCCACACACGGGTTTAACTCTGGAAGTTGAGTGCACACATTGACAACCGTTCTGTTAGATAGCTGCGTTTTGGATTTAGAAGCAGATATTTCGCTGTGCTTACTGCTGTTTCTTCCATATGCCGGTAATGGGCTGAAAACGCCTGTTTTGGGACTCTGCAGAGAAAGTGTTTGCAGACTGCTGAATCCACACACGGGTTTAACTCTGGAAGTTGAGTGCACACATTGACAACCGTTCTGTTAGATAGCTGCGTTTTGGATTTAGAAGCAGATATTTCCCTGTGCTTACTGCTGTTGCTTCCATATGCCGGTAATGGGCTGAAAACGCCTGTTTTGGGACTCTGCAGAGAAAGTGTTTGCAGACTGCTGAATCCACACACGTGTTTAACTCTGGAAGTTGAGTGCACACATTGACAACCGTTCTGTTAGATAGCTGCGTTTTGGATTTAGAAGCAGATATTTCCCTGTGCTTACTGCTGTTGCTTCCATATGCCGGTAATGGGCTGAAAACGCCTGTTTTGGGACTCTGCAGAGAAACTGTTTGCAGACTGCTGAATCCACACACGGGTTTAACTCTGGAAGTTGAGTGCACACATTGACAACCGTTCTCTTAGATAGCTGCGTTTTGGATTTAGAAGCAGATATTTCCCTGTGCTTACTGCTGTTGCTTCCATATGCCGGTAATGGGCTGAAAACGCCTGTTTTGGGACTCTGCAGAGAAACTGTTTGCAGACTGCTGAATCCACACACGGGTTTAACTCTGGAAGTTGAGTGCACACATTGACAACCGTTCTGTTAGATAGCTGCGTTTTGGATTTAGAAGCAGATATTTCCCTGTGCTTACTGCTGTTGCTTCCATATGCCGGTAATGGGCTGAAAACGCCTGTTTTGGGACTCTGCAGAGAAAGTGTTTGCAGACTGCTGAATCCACACACGGGTTTAACTCTGGAAGTTGAGTGCACACATTGACAACCGTTCTGTTAGATAGCTGCGTTTTGGATTTAGAAGCAGATATTTCCCTGTGCTTACTGCTGTTTCTTCCATATGCCGGTAATGGGCTGAAAACGCCTGTTTTGGGACTCTGCAGAGAAAGTGTTTGCAGACTGCTGAATCCACACACGGGTTTAACTCTGGAAGTTGAGTGCACACATTGACAACCGTTCTGTTAGATAGCTGCGTTTTGGATTTAGAAGCAGATATTTCCCTGTGCTTACTGCTGTTTCTTCCATATGCCGGTAACGGGCTGAAAACGCCTGTTTTGGGACTCTGCAGAGAAAGTGTTTGCAGACTGCTGAATCCACACACGGGTTTAACTCTGGAAGTTGAGTGCACACATTGACAACCGTTCTGTTAGATAGCTGCGTTTTGGATTTAGAAGCAGATATTTCCCTGTGCTTACTGCTGTTGCTTCCATATGCCGGTAATGGGCTGAAAACGCCTGTTTTGGGACTCTGCAGAGAAACTGTTTGCAGACTGCTGAATCCACACACGGGTTTAACTCTGGAAGTTGAGTGCACACATTGACAACCGTTCTGTTAGATAGCTGCGTTTTGGATTTAGAAGCAGATATTTCCCTGTGCTTACTGCTGTTTCTTCCATATGCCGGTAATGGGCTGAAAACGCCTGTTTTGGGACTCTGCAGAGAAAGTGTTTGCAGACTGCTGAATCCACACCCGGGTTTAACTCTGGAAGTTGAGTGCACACATTGACAACCGTTCTGTTAGATAGCTGCGTTTTGGATTTAGAAGCAGATATTTCCCTGGGCTTACTGCTGTTTCTTCCATATGCCGGTAATGGGCTGAAAACGCCTGTTTGGGGACTCTGCAGAGAAAGTGTTTGCAGACTGCTGAATCCACACACGGGTTTAACTCTGGAAGTTGAGTGCACACATTGACAACCGTTCTGTTAGATAGCTGCGTTTTGGATTTAGAAGCAGATATTTCCCTGGGCTTACTACTGTTTCTTCCATATGCCGGTAACGGGCTGAAAACGCCTGTTTTGGGACTCTGCAGAGAAAGTGTTTGCAGACTGCTGAATCCACACACGGGTTTAACTCTGGAAGTTGAGTGCACACATTGACAACCGTTCTGTTAGATAGCTGCGTTTTGGATTTAGAAGCAGATATTTCCCTGGGCTTACTGCTGTTGCTTCCATATGCCGGTAATGGGCTGAAAACGCCTGTTTTGGGACTCTGCAGAGAAAGTGTTTGCAGACTGCTGAATCCACACACGGGTTTAACTCTGGAAGTTGAGTGCACACATTGACAACCGTTCTGTTAGATAGCTGCGTTTTGGATTTAGAAGCAGATATTTCCCTGGGCTTACTGCTGTTGCTTCCATATGCCGGTAATGGGCTGAAAACGCCTGTTTTGGGACTCTGCAGAGAAAGTGTTTGCAGACTGCTGAATCCACACACGGGTTTAACTCTGGAAGTTGAGTGCACACATTGACAACCGTTCTGTTAGATAGCTGCGTTTTGGATTTAGAAGCAGATATTTCCCTGTGCTTACTGCTGTTGCTTCCATATGCCGGTAATGGGCTGAAAACGCCTGTTTTGGGACTCTGCAGAGAAAGTGTTTGCAGACTGCTGAATCCACACACGGGTTTAACTCTGGAAGTTGAGTGCACACATTGACAACCGTTCTGTTAGATAGCTGCGTTTTGTATTTAGAAGCAGATATTTCCCTGTGCTTACTGCTGTTTCTTCCATATGCCGGTAATGGGCTGAAAACGCCTGTTTTGGGACTCTGCAGAGAAAGTGTTTGCAGACTGCTGAATCCACACACGGCTTTAACTCTGGAAGTTGAGTGCACACATTGACAACCGTTCTGTTAGATAGCTGCGTTTTGGATTTAGAAGCAGATATTTCCCTGTGCTTACTGCTGTTTCTTCCATATGCCGGTAATGGGCTGAAAACGCCTGTTTTGGGACTCTGCAGAGAAAGTGTTTGCAGACTGCTGAATCCACACACGGGTTTAACTCTGGAAGTTGAGTGCACACATTGACAACCGTTCTGTTAGATAGCTGCGTTTTGGATTTAGAAGCAGATATTTCCCTGTGCTTACTGCTGTTTCTTCCATATGCCGGTAATGGGCTAAAAACGCCTGTTTTGGGACTCTGCAGAGAAAGTGTTTGCAGACTGCTGAATCCACACACGGGTTTAACTCTGGAAGTTGAGTGCACGCATTGACAACCGTTCTGGTAGATAGCTGCGTTTTGGATTTAGAAGCAGATATTTCCCTGGGCTTACTGCTGTTTCTTCCATATGCCGGTAATGGGCTGAAAACGCCTGTTTTGGGACTCTGCAGAGAAAGTGTTTGCAGACTGCTGAATCCAAACACGGGTTTAACTCTGGAAGTTGAGTGCACACATTGACAACCGTTCTGTTAGATAGCTGCGTTTTGGATTTGGAAGCAGATATTTCCCTGTGCTTACTGCTGTTTCTTCCATATGCCGGTAATGGGCTGAAAACGCCTGTTTTGGGACTCTGCAGAGAAAGTGTTTGCAGACTGCTGAATCCACACACGGGTTTAACTCTGGAAGTTGAGTGCACACATTGACAACCGTTCTGTTAGATAGCTGCGTTTTGGATTTAGAAGCAGATATTTCCCTGTGCTTACTGCTGTTTCTTCCATATGCCGGTAATGGGCTGAAAACGCCTGTTTTGGGACTCTGCAGAGAAAGTGTTTGCAGACTGCTGAATCCACACACGGGTTTAACTCTGGAAGTTGAGTGCACACATTGACAACCGTTCTGTTAGATAGCTGCGTTTTGGATTTAGAAGCAGATATTTCCCTGTGCTTACTGCTGTTTCTTCCATATGCCGGTAATGGGCTGAAAACGCCTGTTTGGGGACTCTGCAGAGAAAGTGTTTGCAGACTGCTGAATCCACACACCGGTTTAACTCTGGAAGTTGAGTGCACACATTGACAATCGTTCTGTTAGATAGCTGCGTTTTGGATTTAGAAGCAGATATTTCCCTGTGCTTACTGCTGTTGCTTCCATATGCCGGTAATGGGCTGAAAATGCCTGTTTGGGGACTCTGCAGAGAAAGTGTTTGCAGACTGCTGAATCCACACACGGGTTTAACTCTGGAAGTTGAGTGCACACATTGACAACCGTTCTGTTAGATAGCTGCGTTTTGGATTTAGAAGCAGATATTTCCCTGTGCTTACTGCTGTTGCTTCCATATGCCGGTAATGGGCTGAAAACGCCTGTTTGGGGACTCTGCAGAGAAAGTGTTTGCAGACTGCTGAATCCACACACCGGTTTAACTCTGGAAGTTGAGTGCACACATTGACAATCGTTCTGTTAGATAGCTGCGTTTTGGATTTAGAAGCAGATATTTCCCTGTGCTTACTGCTGTTGCTTCCATATGCCGGTAATGGGCTGAAAATGCCTGTTTGGGGACTCTGCAGAGAAAGTGTTTGCAGACTGCTGAATCCACACACGGGTTTAACTCTGGAAGTTGAGTGCACACATTGACAACCGTTCTGTTAGATAGCTGCGTTTTGGATTTAGAAGCAGATATTTCCCTGTGCTTACTGCTGTTGCTTCCATATGCCGGTAATGGGCTGAAAACGCCTGTTTTGGGACTCTGCAGAGAAACTGTTTGCAGACTGCTGAATCCACACACGGGTTTAACTCTGGAAGTTGAGTGCACACATTGACAACCGTTCTGTTAGATAGCTGCGTTTTGGATTTAGAAGCAGATATTTCCCTGTGCTTACTGCTGTTTCTTCCATATGCCGGTAACGGGCTGAAAACGCCTGTTTTGGGACTCTGCAGAGAAAGTGTTTGCAGACTGCTGAATCCACACACGGGTTTAACTCTGGAAGTTGAGTGCACACATTGACAACCGTTCTGTTAGATAGCTGCGTTTTGGATTTAGAAGCAGATATTTCCCTGTGCTTACTGCTGTTGCTTCCATATGCCGGTAATGGGCTGAAAACGCCTGTTTTGGGACTCTGCAGAGAAACTGTTTGCAGACTGCTGAATCCACACACGGGTTTAACTCTGGAAGTTGAGTGCACACATTGACAACCGTTCTGTTAGATAGCTGCGTTTTGGATTTAGAAGCAGATATTTCCCTGGGCTTACTGCTGTTTCTTCCATATGCCGGTAATGGGCTGAAAACGCCTGTTTTGGGACTCTGCAGAGAAAGTGTTTGCAGACTGCTGAATCCACACACGGGTTTAACTCTGGAAGTTGAGTGCACACATTGACAACCGTTCTGTTAGATAGCTGCGTTTTGGATTTAGAAGCAGATATTTCCCTGTGCTTACTGCTGTTTCTTCCATATGCCGGTAATGGGCTGAAAACGCCTGTTTGGGGACTCTGCAGAGAAAGTGTTTGCAGACTGCTGAATCCACACACCGGTTTAACTCTGGAAGTTGAGTGCACACATTGACAATCGTTCTGTTAGATAGCTGCGTTTTGGATTTAGAAGCAGATATTTCCCTGTGCTTACTGCTGTTGCTTCCATATGCCGGTAATGGGCTGAAAATGCCTGTTTGGGGACTCTGCAGAGAAAGTGTTTGCAGACTGCTGAATCCACACACGGGTTTAACTCTGGAAGTTGAGTGCACACATTGACAACCGTTCTGTTAGATAGCTGCGTTTTGGATTTAGAAGCAGATATTTCCCTGTGCTTACTGCTGTTGCTTCCATATGCCGGTAATGGGCTGAAAACGCCTGTTTGGGGACTCTGCAGAGAAAGTGTTTGCAGACTGCTGAATCCACACACCGGTTTAACTCTGGAAGTTGAGTGCACACATTGACAATCGTTCTGTTAGATAGCTGCGTTTTGGATTTAGAAGCAGATATTTCCCTGTGCTTACTGCTGTTGCTTCCATATGCCGGTAATGGGCTGAAAACGCCTGTTTGGGGACTCTGCAGAGAAAGTGTTTGCAGACTGCTGAATCCACACACGGGTTTAACTCTGGAAGTTGAGTGCACACATTGACAACCGTTCTGTTAGATAGCTGCGTTTTGGATTTAGAAGCAGATATTTCCCTGTGCTTACTGCTGTTGCTTCCATATGCCGGTAATGGGCTGAAAACGCCTGTTTTGGGACTCTGCAGAGAAACTGTTTGCAGACTGCTGAATCCACACACGGGTTTAACTCTGGAAGTTGAGTGCACACATTGACAACCGTTCTGTTAGATAGCTGCGTTTTGGATTTAGAAGCAGATATTTCCCTGTGCTTACTGCTGTTTCTTCCATATGCCGGTAACGGGCTGAAAACGCCTGTTTTGGGACTCTGCAGAGAAAGTGTTTGCAGACTGCTGAATCCACACACGGGTTTAACTCTGGAAGTTGAGTGCACACATTGACAACCGTTCTGTTAGATAGCTGCGTTTTGGATTTAGAAGCAGATATTTCCCTGTGCTTACTGCTGTTGCTTCCATATGCCGGTAATGGGCTGAAAACGCCTGTTTTGGGACTCTGCAGAGAAACTGTTTGCAGACTGCTGAATCCACACACGGGTTTAACTCTGGAAGTTGAGTGCACACATTGACAACCGTTCTGTTAGATAGCTGCGTTTTGGATTTAGAAGCAGATATTTCCCTGTGCTTACTGCTGTTTCTTCCATATGCCGGTAATGGGCTGAAAACGCCTGTTTTGGGACTCTGCAGAGAAAGTGTTTGCAGACTGCTGAATCCACACCCGGGTTTAACTCTGGAAGTTGAGTGCACACATTGACAACCGTTCTGTTAGATAGCTGCGTTTTGGATTTAGAAGCAGATATTTCCCTGGGCTTACTGCTGTTTCTTCCATATGCCGGTAATGGGCTGAAAACGCCTGTTTGGGGACTCTGCAGAGAAAGTGTTTGCAGACTGCTGAATCCACACACGGGTTTAACTCTGGAAGTTGAGTGCACACATTGACAACCGTTCTGTTAGATAGCTGCGTTTTGGATTTAGAAGCAGATATTTCCCTGTGCTTACTGCTGTTTCTTCCATATGCCGGTAATGGAGTGAAAACGCCTGTTTTGGGACTCTGCAGAGAAAGTGTTTGCAGACTGCTGAATCCACACACGGGTTTAACTCTGGAAGTTGAGTGCACACATTGACAACCGTTCTGTTAGATAGCTGCGTTTTGGATTTAGAAGCAGATATTTCCCTGTGCTTACTGCTGTTTCTTCCATATGCCGGTAATGGGCTGAAAACGCCTGTTTTGGGACTCTGCAGAGAAACTGTTTGCAGACTGCTGAATCCACACACGGGTTTAACTCTGGAAGTTGAGTGCACACATTGACAACCGTTCTGTTAGATAGCTGCGTTTTGGATTTAGAAGCAGATATTTCCCTGTGCTTACTGCTGTTGCTTCCATATGCCGGTAATGGGCTGAAAACGCCTGTTTTGGGACTCTGCAGAGAAACTGTTTGCAGACTGCTGAATCCACACACGGGTTTAACTCTGGAAGTTGAGTGCACACATTGACAACCGTTCTGTTAGATAGCTGCGTTTTGGATTTAGAAGCAGATATTTCCCTGTGCTTACTGCTGTTTCTTCCATATGCCGGTAACGGGCTGAAAACGCCTGTTTTGGGACTCTGCAGAGAAAGTGTTTGCAGACTGCTGAATCCACACACGGGTTTAACTCTGGAAGTTGAGTGCACACATTGACAACCGTTCTGTTAGATAGCTGCGTTTTGGATTTAGAAGCAGATATTTCCCTGTGCTTACTGCTGTTGCTTCCATATGCCGGTAAAGGGCTGAAAACGCCTGTTTTGGGACTCTGCAGAGAAACTGTTTGCAGACTGCTGAATCCACACACGGGTTTAACT
>NW_026989170.1:0-31010 GCF_030222135.1 Aotus nancymaae
GGACTCTGCAGAGAAAGTGTTTGCAGACTGCTGAATCCACACACGGGTTTAACTCTGGAAGTTGAGTGCACACATTGACAACCGTTCTGTTAGATAGCTGCGTTTTGGATTTAGAAGCAGATATTTCCCTGTGCTTACTGCTGTTTCTTCCATATGCCGGTAATGGGCTGAAAACGCCTGTTTTGGGACTCTGCAGAGAAAGTGTTTGCAGACTGCTGAATCCACACACGGGTTTAACTCTGGAAGTTGAGTGCACACATTGACAACCGTTCTGTTAGATAGCTGCGTTTTGGATTTAGAAGCAGATATTTCCCTGTGCTTACTGCTGTTTCTTCCATATGCCGGTAATGGGCTGAAAACGCCTGTTTTGGGACTCTGCAGAGAAAGTGTTTGCAGACTGCTGAATCCACACACGGGTTTAACTCTGGAAGTTGAGTGCACACATTGACAACCGTTCTGTTAGATAGCTGCGTTTTGGATTTAGAAGCAGATATTTCCCTGTGCTTACTGCTGTTTCTTCCATATGCCGGTAATGGGCTGAAAACGCCTGTTTTGGGACTCTGCACAGAAAGTGTTTGCAGACTGCTGAATCCACACACGGGTTTAACTCTGGAAGTTGAGTGCACACATTGACAACCGTTCTGTTAGATAGCTGCGTTTTGGATTTAGAAGCAGATATTTCCCTGTGCTTACTGCTGTTTCTTCCATATGCCGGTAATGGGCTGAAAACGCCTGTTTTGGGACTCTGCAGAGAAAGTGTTTGCAGACTGCTGAATCCACACACGGGTTTAACTCTGGAAGTTGAGTGCACACATTGACAACCGTTCTGTTAGATAGCTGCGTTTTGGATTTAGAAGCAGATATTTCCCTGTGCTTACTGCTGTTTCTTCCATATGCCGGTAATGGGCTGAAAACGCCTGTTTTGGGACTCTGCAGAGAAAGTGTTTGCAGACTGCTGAATCCACACACGGGTTTAACTCTGGAAGTTGAGTGCACACATTGACAACCGTTCTGTTAGAGAGCTGCGTTTTGGATTTAGAAGCAGATATTTCCCTGTGCTTACTGCTGTTTCTTCCATATGCCGGTAATGGGCTGAAAACGCCTGTTTCGGGACTCTGCACAGAAAGTGTTTGCAGACTGCTGAATCCACACACGGGTTTAACTCTGGAAGTTGAGTGCACACATTGACAACCGTTCTGTTAGATAGCTGCGTTTTGGATTTAGAAGCAGATATTTCCCTGTGCTTACTGCTGTTTCTTCCATATGCCGGTAATGGGCTGAAAACGCCTGTTTTGGGACTCTGCAGAGAAAGTGTTTGCAGACTGCTGAATCCACACACGGGTTTAACTCTGGAAGTTGAGTGCACACATTGACAACCGTTCTGTTAGAGAGCTGCGTTTTGGATTTAGAAGCAGATATTTCCCTGTGCTTACTGCTGTTTCTTCCATATGCCGGGTAATGGGCTGAAAACGCCTGTTTTGGGACTCTGCAGAGAAAGTGTTTGCAGACTGCTGAATCCACACACGGGTTTAACTCTGGAAGTTGAGTGCACACATTGACAACCGTTCTGTTAGATAGCTGCGTTTTGGATTTAGAAGCAGATATTTCCCTGTGCTTACTGCTGTTTCTTCCATATGCCGGTAATGGGCTGAAAACGCCTGTTTTAGGACTCTGCAGAGAAAGTGTTTGCAGACTGCTGAATCCACACACGGGTTTAACTCTGGAAGTTGAGTGCACACATTGACAACCGTTCTGTTAGAGAGCTGCGTTTTGGATTTAGAAGCAGATATTTCCCTGTGCTTACTGCTGTTTCTTCCATATGCCGGTAATGGGCTGAAAACGCCTGTTTTGGGACTCTGCAGAGAAAGTGTTTGCAGACTGCTGAATCCACACACGGGTTTAACTCTGGAAGTTGAGTGCACACATTGACAACCGTTCTGTTAGATAGCTGCGTTTTGGATTTAGAAGCAGATATTTCCCTGTGCTTACTGCTGTTTCTTCCATATGCCGGTAATGGGCTGAAAACGCCTGTTTTGGGACTCTGCAGAGAAAGTGTTTGCAGACTGCTGAATCCACACACGGGTTTAACTCTGGAAGTTGAGTGCACACATTGACAACCGTTCTGTAGAGAGCTGCGTTTTGGATTTAGAAGCAGATATTTCCCTGTGCTTACTGCTGTTTCTTCCATATGCCGGTAATGGGCTGAAAACGCCTGTTTTGGGACTCTGCAGAGAAAGTGTTTGCAGACTGCTGAATCCACACACGGGTTTAACTCTGGAAGTTGAGTGCACACATTGACAACCGTTCTGTTAGATAGCTGCGTTTTGGATTTAGAAGCAGATATTTCCCTGTGCTTACTGCTGTTTCTTCCATATGCCGGTAATGGGCTGAAAACGCCTGTTTTGGGACTCTGCAGAGAAAGTGTTTGCAGACTGCTGAATCCACACACGGGTTTAACTCTGGAAGTTGAGTGCACACATTGACAACCGTTCTGTTAGATAGCTGCGTTTTGGATTTAGAAGCAGATATTTCCCTGTGCTTACTGCTGTTTCTTCCATATGCCGGTAATGGGCTGAAAACGCCTGTTTTGGGACTCTGCAGAGAAAGTGTTTGCAGACTGCTGAATCCACACACGGGTTTAACTCTGGAAGTTGAGTGCACACATTGACAACCGTTCTGTTAGATAGCTGCGTTTTGGATTTAGAAGCAGATATTTCCCTGTGCTTACTGCTGTTTCTTCCATATGCCGGTAATGGGCTGAAAACGCCTGTTTTGGGACTCTGCAGAGAAAGTGTTTGCAGACTGCTGAATCCACACACGGGTTTAACTCTGGAAGTTGAGTGCACACATTGACAACCGTTCTGTTAGAGAGCTGCGTTTTGGATTTAGAAGCAGATATTTCCCTGTGCTTACTGCTGTTTCTTCCATATGCCGGTAATGGGCTGAAAACGCCTGTTTCGGGACTCTGCACAGAAAGTGTTTGCAGACTGCTGAATCCACACACGGGTTTAACTCTGGAAGTTGAGTGCACACATTGACAACCGTTCTGTTAGATAGCTGCGTTTTGGATTTAGAAGCAGATATTTCCCTGTGCTTACTGCTGTTTCTTCCATATGCCGGTAATGGGCTGAAAACGCCTGTTTTGGGACTCTGCAGAGAAAGTGTTTGCAGACTGCTGAATCCACACACGGGTTTAACTCTGGAAGTTGAGTGCACACATTGACAACCGTTCTGTTAGATAGCTGCGTTTTGGATTTAGAAGCAGATATTTCCCTGTGCTTACTGCTGTTTCTTCCATATGCCGGTAATGGGCTGAAAACGCCTGTTTTGGGACTCTGCAGAGAAAGTGTTTGCAGACTGCTGAATCCACACACGGGTTTAACTCTGGAAGTTGAGTGCACACATTGACAACCGTTCTGTTAGATAGCTGCGTTTTGGATTTAGAAGCAGATATTTCCCTGTGCTTACTGCTGTTTCTTCCATATGCCGGTAATGGGCTGAAAACGCCTGTTTTGGGACTCTGCAGAGAAAGTGTTTGCAGACTGCTGAATCCACACACGGGTTTAACTCTGGAAGTTGAGTGCACACATTGACAACCGTTCTG
Source organism: Aotus nancymaae (assembly GCF_030222135.1). Taxonomy (NCBI): domain Eukaryota; kingdom Metazoa; phylum Chordata; class Mammalia; order Primates; family Aotidae; genus Aotus; species Aotus nancymaae. Next base: position 3,605 of record NW_026989170.1, read on the forward strand.
TTAGAGAGCTGCGTTTTGGATTTAGAAGCAGATATTTCCCTGTGCTTACTGCTGTTTCTTCCATATGCCGGTAATGGGCTGAAAACGCCTGTTTTGGGACTCTGCAGAGAAAGTGTTTGCAGACTGCTGAATCCACACACGGGTTTAACTCTGGAAGTTGAGTGCACACATTGACAACCGTTCTGTTAGATAGCTGCGTTTTGGATTTAGAAGCAGATATTTCCCTGTGCTTACTGCTGTTTCTTCCATATGCCGGTAATGGGCTGAAAACGCCTGTTTCGGGACTCTGCAGAGAAAGTGTTTGCAGACTGCTGAATCCACACACGGGTTTAACTCTGGAAGTTGAGTGCACACATTGACAACCGTTCGGTTAGATAGCTGCGTTTTGGATTTAGAAGCAGATATTTCCCTGTGCTTACTGCTGTTTCTTCCATATGCCGGTAATGGGCTGAAAACGCCTGTTTTGGGACTCTGCAGAGAAAGTGTTTGCAGACTGCTGAATCCACACACGGGTTTAACTCTGGAAGTTGAGTGCACACATTGACAACCGTTCTGTTAGAGAGCTGCGTTTTGGATTTAGAAGCAGATATTTCCCTGTGCTTACTGCTGTTTCTTCCATATGCCGGTAATGGGCTGAAAACGCCTGTTTCGGGACTCTGCAGAGAAAGTGTTTGCAGACTGCTGAATCCACACACGGGTTTAACTCTGGAAGTTGAGTGCACACATTGACAACCGTTCTGTTAGATAGCTGCGTTTTGGATTTAGAAGCAGATATTTCCCTGTGCTTACTGCTGTTTCTTCCATATGCCGGTAATGGGCTGAAAACGCCTGTTTTGGGACTCTGCAGAGAAAGTGTTTGCAGACTGCTGAATCCACACACGGGTTTAACTCTGGAAGTTGAGTGCACACATTGACAACCGTTCTGTTAGATAGCTGCGTTTTGGATTTAGAAGCAGATATTTCCCTGTGCTTACTGCTGTTTCTTCCATATGCCGGTAATGGGCTGAAAACGCCTGTTTTGGGACTCTGCAGAGAAAGTGTTTGCAGACTGCTGAATCCACACACGGGTTTAACTCTGGAAGTTGAGTGCACACATTGACAACCGTTCTGTTAGATAGCTGCGTTTTGGATTTAGAAGCAGATATTTCCCTGTGCTTACTGCTGTTTCTTCCATATGCCGGTAATGGGCTGAAAACGCCTGTTTTGGGACTCTGCAGAGAAAGTGTTTGCAGACTGCTGAATCCACACACGGGTTTAACTCTGGAAGTTGAGTGCACACATTGACAACCGTTCTGTTAGATAGCTGCGTTTTGGATTTAGAAGCAGATATTTCCCTGTGCTTACTGCTGTTTCTTCCATATGCCGGTAATGGGCTGAAAACGCCTGTTTCGGGACTCTGCAGAGAAAGTGTTTGCAGACTGCTGAATCCACACACGGGTTTAACTCTGGAAGTTGAGTGCACACATTGACAACCGTTCTGTTAGATAGCTGCGTTTTGGATTTAGAAGCAGATATTTCCCTGTGCTTACTGCTGTTTCTTCCATATGCCGGTAATGGGCTGAAAACGCCTGTTTTGGGACTCTGCAGAGAAAGTGTTTGCAGACTGCTGAATCCACACACGGGTTTAACTCTGGAAGTTGAGTGCACACATTGACAACCGTTCTGTTAGAGAGCTGCGTTTTGGATTTAGAAGCAGATATTTCCCTGTGCTTACTGCTGTTTCTTCCATATGCCGGTAATGGGCTGAAAACGCCTGTTTCGGGACTCTGCAGAGAAAGTGTTTGCAGACTGCTGAATCCACACACGGGTTTAACTCTGGAAGTTGAGTGCACACATTGACAACCGTTCTGTTAGATAGCTGCGTTTTGGATTTAGAAGCAGATATTTCCCTGTGCTTACTGCTGTTTCTTCCATTGCCGGTAATGGGCTGAAAACGCCTGTTTTGGGACTCTGCAGAGAAAGTGTTTGCAGACTGCTGAATCCACACACGGGTTTAACTCTGGAAGTTGAGTGCACACATTGACAACCGTTCTGTTAGATAGCTGCGTTTTAGATTTAGAAGCAGATATTTCCCTGTGCTTACTGCTGTTTCTTCCATATGCCGGTAATGGGCTGAAAACGCCTGTTTTGGGACTCTGCAGAGAAAGTGTTTGCAGACTGCTGAATCCACACACGGGTTTAACTCTGGAAGTTGAGTGCACACATTGACAACCGTTCTGTTAGATAGCTGCGTTTTGGATTTAGAAGCAGATATTTCCCTGTGCTTACTGCTGTTTCTTCCATATGCCGGTAATGGGCTGAAAACGCCTGTTTTGGGACTCTGCAGAGAAAGTGTTTGCAGACTGCTGAATCCACACACGGGTTTAACTCTGGAAGTTGAGTGCACACATTGACAACCGTTCTGTTAGAGAGCTGCGTTTTGGATTTAGAAGCAGATATTTCCCTGTGCTTACTGCTGTTTCTTCCATATGCCGGTAATGGGCTGAAAACGCCTGTTTTGGGACTCTGCAGAGAAAGTGTTTGCAGACTGCTGAATCCACACACGGGTTTAACTCTGGAAGTTGAGTGCACACATTGACAACCGTTCTGTTAGATAGCTGCGTTTTGGATTTAGAAGCAGATATTTCCCTGTGCTTACTGCTGTTTCTTCCATATGCCGGTAATGGGCTGAAAACGCCTGTTTTGGGACTCTGCACAGAAAGTGTTTGCAGACTGCTGAATCCACACACGGGTTTAACTCTGGAAGTTGAGTGCACACATTGACAACCGTTCTGTTAGATAGCTGCGTTTTGGATTTAGAAGCAGATATTTCCCTGTGCTTACTGCTGTTTCTTCCATATGCCGGTAATGGGCTGAAAACGCCTGTTTTGGGACTCTGCAGAGAAAGTGTTTGCAGACTGCTGAATCCACACACGGGTTTAACTCTGGAAGTTGAGTGCACACATTGACAACCGTTCTGTTAGATAGCTGCGTTTTGGATTTAGAAGCAGATATTTCCCTGTGCTTACTGCTGTTTCTTCCATATGCCGGTAATGGGCTGAAAACGCCTGTTTTGGGACTCTGCAGAGAAAGTGTTTGCAGACTGCTGAATCCACACACGGGTTTAACTCTGGAAGTTGAGTGCACACATTGACAACCGTTCTGTTAGATAGCTGCGTTTTGGATTTAGAAGCAGATATTTCCCTGTGCTTACTGCTGTTTCTTCCATATGCCGGTAATGGGCTGAAAACGCCTGTTTTGGGACTCTGCAGAGAAAGTGTTTGCAGACTGCTGAATCCACACACGGGTTTAACTCTGGAAGTTGAGTGCACACATTGACAACCGTTCTGTTAGATAGCTGCGTTTTGGATTTAGAAGCAGATATTTCCCTGTGCTTACTGCTGTTTCTTCCATATGCCGGTAATGGGCTGAAAACGCCTGTTTTGGGACTCTGCAGAGAAAGTGTTTGCAGACTGCTGAATCCACACACGGGTTTAACTCTGGAAGTTGAGTGCACACATTGACAACCGTTCTGTTAGATAGCTGCGTTTTGGATTTAGAAGCAGATATTTCCCTGTGCTTACTGCTGTTTCTTCCATATGCCGGTAATGGGCTGAAAACGCCTGTTTTGGGACTCTGCACAGAAGGTGTTTGCAGACTGCTGAATCCACACACGGGTTTAACTCTGGAAGTTGAGTGCACACATTGACAACCGTTCTGTTAGATAGCTGCGTTTTGGATTTAGAAGCAGATATTTCCCTGTGCTTACTGCTGTTTCTTCCATATGCCGGTAATGGGCTGAAAACGCCTGTTTTGGGACTCTGCAGAGAAAGTGTTTGCAGACTGCTGAATCCACACACGGGTTTAACTCTGGAAGTTGAGTGCACACATTGACAACCGTTCTGTTAGATAGCTGCGTTTTGGATTTAGAAGCAGATATTTCCCTGTGCTTACTGCTGTTTCTTCCATATGCCGGTAATGGGCTGAAAACGCCTGTTTTGGGACTCTGCAGAGAAAGTGTTTGCAGACTGCTGAATCCACACACGGGTTTAACTCTGGAAGTTGAGTGCACACATTGACAACCGTTCTGTTAGAGAGCTGCGTTTTGGATTTAGAAGCAGATATTTCCCTGTGCTTACTGCTGTTTCTTCCATATGCCGGTAATGGGCTGAAAACGCCTGTTTCGGGACTCTGCAGAGAAAGTGTTTGCAGACTGCTGAATCCACACACGGGTTTAACTCTGGAAGTTGAGTGCACACATTGACAACCGTTCTGTTAGATAGCTGCGTTTTGGATTTAGAAGCAGATATTTCCCTGTGCTTACTGCTGTTTCTTCCATATGCCGGTAATGGGCTGAAAACGCCTGTTTTGGGACTCTGCAGAGAAAGTGTTTGCAGACTGCTGAATCCACACACGGGTTTAACTCTGGAAGTTGAGTGCACACATTGACAACCGTTCTGTTAGATAGCTGCGTTTTGGATTTAGAAGCAGATATTTCCCTGTGCTTACTGCTGTTTCTTCCATATGCCGGTAATGGGCTGAAAACGCCTGTTTTGGGACTCTGCAGAGAAAGTGTTTGCAGACTGCTGAATCCACACACGGGTTTAACTCTGGAAGTTGAGTGCACACATTGACAACCGTTCTGTTAGATAGCTGCGTTTTGGATTTAGAAGCAGATATTTCCCTGTGCTTACTGCTGTTTCTTCCATATGCCGGTAATGGGCTGAAAACGCCTGTTTTGGGACTCTGCAGAGAAAGTGTTTGCAGACTGCTGAATCCACACACGGGTTTAACTCTGGAAGTTGAGTGCACACATTGACAACCGTTCTGTTAGAGAGTTGCGTTTTGGATTTAGAAGCAGATATTTCCCTGTGCTTACTGCTGTTTCTTCCATATGCCGGTAATGGGCTGAAAACGCCTGTTTTGGGACTCTGCAGAGAAAGTGTTTGCAGACTGCTGAATCCACACACGGGTTTAACTCTGGAAGTTGAGTGCACACATTGACAACCGTTCTGTTAGATAGCTGCGTTTTGGATTTAGAAGCAGATATTTCCCTGTGCTTACTGCTGTTTCTTCCATATGCCGGTAATGGGCTGAAAACGCCTGTTTTGGGACTCTGCAGAGAAAGTGTTTGCAGACTGCTGAATCCACACACGGGTTTAACTCTGGAAGTTGAGTGCACACATTGACAACCGTTCTGTTAGATAGCTGCGTTTTGGATTTAGAAGCAGATATTTCCCTGTGCTTACTGCTGTTTCTTCCATATGCCGGTAATGGGCTGAAAACGCCTGTTTTGGGACTCTGCAGAGAAAGTGTTTGCAGACTGCTGAATCCACACACGGGTTTAACTCTGGAAGTTGAGTGCACACATTGACAACCGTTCTGTTAGATAGCTGCGTTTTGGATTTAGAAGCAGATATTTCCCTGTGCTTACTGCTGTTTCTTCCATATGCCGGTAATGGGCTGAAAAGGCCTGTTTTGGGACTCTGCAGAGAAAGTGTTTGCAGACTGCTGAATCCACACACGGGTTTAACTCTGGAAGTTGAGTGCACACATTGACAACCGTTCTGTTAGATAGCTGCGTTTTGGATTTAGAAGCAGATATTTCCCTGTGCTTACTGCTGTTTCTTCCATATGCCGGTAATGGGCTGAAAACGCCTGTTTTGGGACTCTGCAGAGAAAGTGTTTGCAGACTGCTGAATCCACACACGGGTTTAACTCTGGAAGTTGAGTGCACACATTGACAACCGTTCTGTTAGATAGCTGCGTTTTGGATTTAGAAGCAGATATTTCCCTGTGCTTACTGCTGTTTCTTCCATATGCCGGTAATGGGCTGAAAACGCCTGTTTTGGGACTCTGCAGAGAAAGTGTTTGCAGACTGCTGAATCCACACACGGGTTTAACTCTGGAAGTTGAGTGCACACATTGACAACCGTTCTGTTAGATAGCTGCGTTTTGGATTTAGAAGCAGATATTTCCCTGTGCTTACTGCTGTTTCTTCCATATGCCGGTAATGGGCTGAAAACGCCTGTTTTGGGACTCTGCACAGAAGGTGTTTGCAGACTGCTGAATCCACACACGGGTTTAACTCTGGAAGTTGAGTGCACACATTGACAACCGTTCTGTTAGATAGCTGCGTTTTGGATTTAGAAGCAGATATTTCTCTTTACAGCATATACTCTCATTCACTCTGGAATATCCAAACGCAGCTCCTAAAAGAATCGGGTTTCTAAGTATAATCAGATATTTCTCTTTACATCTTGTACCCCAGTACACTCTGATATATGCAAACGCAGCTCCTGGAAGAAACGTGTTTGTAACTCGCTGAATCTGAGCATATATTGAATCTCTTAGGTGAATGAACACACAGCAGAGGAGTTTGAAAAAAACATTTCTTCCATGTTATAGATGCACTGTTACTGCTATTGCTTTTAGGCTGGTGTTTTCCTGGAAATGTTGTTTTTAGAATTTCCATATAAATGGTTTGTAAACTGCTGCTTAAGTGGAGCAGTTTAATTCGTTAAGTTGAATGCCCTCATTCACAATCATTCTGTTAGCTAGCTCCGTTTTGGTTTTAGAAGCCTGTGTTTCTAGTTACAGCATATACTCCCATTCATTCTGGAATAGCCAAACGCAGCTCCCAGAATAGACGTGTTTCTAAGTCGCTGAATCTAAACATAGATTCAACTCCCTTAGGTGAACGAACACACAGCACAGCAGTTTGAAAGAAACGTTTTATTTGAGTTTTAGACGCAGTCTTATTGCTATTTCTTAGAGGCCGGTATTTTGCTGGGAATGTCTGTTTTAGAATCTGCACAAAAATCTTTTCTAAACTGCTGCATAGAAACAACAGTTTATCTCAATAAGCTGAATGCACACAGTGACAACCATTCTGTTAGATGGCTCCGTGTTTGTTTTAGAACCAGATATTTCACTTTAAACCTTATACTCCAGTACACTCTTGAATATGCAAATGCAGCTCCTGGAAGAAACGTGTTTCTTACTCGCTGAATCTGAACATATACTCAAGACTCTTAGGTGAATGAACACAGAGCAGAGCATTTTGAAGAAAACGTTTCTTCTATGTTATAGATGCAGTCTTACTGCTACTTCTTTTAGGCTGGTGTTTTGCTGCAAATGTTGATTTTAGAATTTGCATATAAAGGGTTTCTAAACTGCTGCCTAAGAAGAGCAGATTAACCCTTTAAGTTGAATGCACACATTCACAACCATTCTGTTAGATAGCTCCGTTTTGGTTTTAGAAACAGATATTTCTCTTTACAGCATTTACTCCCATACACTCTGGAATATCGAAATGCAGCTCCCAGAATAAACGTGTTTCAAACTCGCTGAATCCAAACATAGATTCAACGACCTTTGGTGAACGAACACACTGCAGAGCAGTTTGAAAGAAACGTTCCCTCTGAGTTTTAGACGCAGTCTTACTGCTATTTCTTATAGGCCGGTATTTTGCTGGAAATGTCTGTTTGAGAATCTACACAGAAATGTTTTCTAAACTGCTGCATACAAACAGCAGTTTAGCTCAGTAAGTTGAATGCACACATTGACAACCATTCCATTAGATCATCCGTTTTTCTTTTGGAACGAGACATTTGTCTTTACATCTTATACTCCAGTATACTCTGGAATGGGCAAACACAGCTCCTGGAAGAAACGTGTTGCTAACTAGCTGAATCTGAACATATATTCAAGTCTCTTATATGAATGAACACACGGCCGAGCAGTTTGAAAGAAAGGTTTCTTCTGAGTTTTAGACGCAGTCTTAATGCTCTTTTTTATATGTAGGTACTGGGCCGGAAAGGCCTGTTTTGCGACTCTGCACAGAAAGTGTTTGCAGACTGCTGAATCCACACACGGGTTTAACTCTGGAAGTTGAGTGCACACATTGACAACCGTTCTGTTAGATAGCTGCGTTTTGGATTTAGAAGCAGATATTTCCCTGTGCTTACTGCTGTTTCTTCCATATGCCGGTAATGGGCTGAAAACGCCTGTTTTGGGACTCTGCAGAGAAAGTGTTTGCAGACTGCTGAATCCACACACGCGTTTAACTCTGGAAGTTGAGTGCACACATTGACAACCGTTCTGTTAGATAGCTGCGTTTTGGATTTAGAAGCAGATATTTCCCTGTGCTTACTGCTGTTTCTTCCATATGCCGGTAATGGGATGAAAACGCCTGTTTTGGGACTCTGCAGAGAAAGTGTTTGCAGACTGCTGAATCCACACACGGGTTTAACTCTGGAAGTTGAGTGCACACATTGACAACCGTTCTGTTAGATAGCTGCGTTTTGGATTTAGAAGCAGATATTTCCCTGTGCTTACTGCTGTTTCTTCCATATGCCGGTAATGGGCTGAAAACGCCTGTTTTGGGACTCTGCAGAGAAAGTGTTTGCAGACTGCTGAATCCACACACGGGTTTAACTCTGGAAGTTGAGTGCACACATTGACAACCGTTCTGTTAGATAGCTGCGTTTTGGATTTAGAAGCAGATATTTCCCAGTGCTTACTGCTGTTTCTTCCATATGCCGGTAATGGGCTGAAAACGCCTGTTTTGGGACTCTGCAGAGAAAGTGTTTGCAGACTGCTGAATCCACACACGGGTTTAACTCTGGAAGTTGAGTGCACACATTGACAACCGTTCTGTTAGATAGCTGCGTTTTGGATTTAGAAGCAGATATTTCCCTGTGCTTACTGCTGTTTCTTCCATATGCCGGTAATGGGCTGAAAACGCCTGTTTTGGGACTCTGCAGAGAAAGTGTTTGCAGACTGCTGAATCCACACACGGGTTTAACTCTGGAAGTTGAGTGCACACATTGACAACCGTTCTGTTAGATAGCTGCGTTTTGGATTTAGAAGCAGATATTTCTCTGTGCTTACTGCTGTTTCTTCCATATGCCGGTAATGGGCTGAAAACGCCTGTTTTGGGACTCTGCAGAGAAAGTGTTTGCAGACTGCTGAATCCACACACGGGTTTAACTCTGGAAGTTGAGTGCACACATTGACAACCGTTCTGTTAGATAGCTGCGTTTTGGATTTAGAAGCAGATATTTCCCTGGGCTTACTGCTGTTTCTTCCATATGCCGGTAATGGGCTGAAAACGCCTGTTTTGGGACTCTGCAGAGAAAGTGTTTGCAGACTGCTGAATCCACACACGGGTTTAACTCTGGAAGTTGAGTGCACACATTGACAACCGTTCTGTTAGATAGCTGCGTTTTGGATTTAGAAGCAGATATTTCCCTGTGCTTACTGCTGTTTCTTCCATATGCCGGTAATGGGCTGAAAACGCCTGTTTTGGGACTCTGCAGAGAAAGTGTTTGCAGACTGCTGAATCCACACACGGGTTTAACTCTGGAAGTTGAGTGCACACATTGACAACCGTTCTGTTAGATAGCTGCGTTTTGGATTTAGAAGCAGATATTTCCCTGTGCTTACTGCTGTTTCTTCCATATGCCGGTAATGGGCTGAAAACGCCTGTTTTGGGACTCTGCAGAGAAAGTGTTTGCAGACTGCTGAATCCACACACGGGTTTATCTCTGGAAGTTGAGTGCACACATTGACAACCGTTCTGTTAGATAGCTGCGTTTTGGATTTAGAAGCAGATATTTCCCTGTGCTTACTGCTGTTTCTTCCATATGCCGGTAATGGGCTGAAAACGCCTGTTTTGGGACTCTGCAGAGAAAGTGTTTGCAGACTGCTGAATCCACACACGGGTTTAACTCTGGAAGTTGAGTGCACACATTGACAACCGTTCTGTTAGATAGCTGCGTTTTGGATTTAGAAGCAGATATTTCCCTGTGCTTACTGCTGTTTCTTCCATATGCCGGTAATGGGCTGAAAAGGCCTGTTTTGGGACTCTGCAGAGAAAGTGTTTGCAGACTGCTGAATCCACACACGGGTTTAACTCTGGAAGTTGAGTGCACACATTGACAACCGTTCTGTTAGATAGCTGCGTTTTGGATTTAGAAGCAGATATTTCCCTGTGCTTACTGCTGTTTCTTCCATATGCCGGTAATGGGCTGAAAACGCCTGTTTTGGGACTCTGCAGAGAAAGTGTTTGCAGACTGCTGAATCCACACACGGGTTTAACTCTGGAAGTTGAGTGCACACATTGACAACCGTTCTGTTAGATAGCTGCGTTTTGGATTTAGAAGCAGATATTTCCCTGTGCTTACTGCTGTTTCTTCCATATGCCGGTAATGGGCTGAAAACGCCTGTTTTGGGACTCTGCAGAGAAAGTGTTTGCAGACTGCTGAATCCACACACGGGTTTAACTCTGGAAGTTGAGTGCACACATTGACAACCGTTCTGTTAGATAGCTGCGTTTTGGATTTAGAAGCAGATATTTCCCTGTGCTTACTGCTGTTTCTTCCATATGCCGGTAATGGGCTGAAAACGCCTGTTTTGGGACTCTGCACAGAAGGTGTTTGCAGACTGCTGAATCCACACACGGGTTTAACTCTGGAAGTTGAGTGCACACATTGACAACCGTTCTGTTAGATAGCTGCGTTTTGGATTTAGAAGCAGATATTTCTCTTTACAGCATATACTCTCATTCACTCTGGAATATCCAAACGCAGCTCCTAAAAGAATCGGGTTTCTAAGTATAATCAGATATTTCTCTTTACATCTTGTACCCCAGTACACTCTGATATATGCAAACGCAGCTCCTGGAAGAAACGTGTTTGTAACTCGCTGAATCTGAGCATATATTGAATCTCTTAGGTGAATGAACACACAGCAGAGGAGTTTGAAAAAAACATTTCTTCCATGTTATAGATGCACTGTTAGTGCTATTGCTTTTAGGCTGGTGTTTTCCTGGAAATGTTGTTTTTAGAATTTCCATATAAATGGTTTGTAAACTGCTGCTTAAGTGGAGCAGTTTAATTCGTTAAGTTGAATGCCCTCATTCACAATCATTCTGTTAGCTAGCTCCGTTTTGGTTTTAGAAGCCTGTGTTTCTAGTTACAGCATATACTCCCATTCATTCTGGAATAGCCAAACGCAGCTCCCAGAATAGACGTGTTTCTAAGTCGCTGAATCTAAACATAGATTCAACTCCCTTAGGTGAACGAACACACAGCACAGCAGTTTGAAAGAAACGTTTTATTTGAGTTTTAGACGCAGTCTTATTGCTATTTCTTAGAGGCCGGTATTTTGCTGGGAATGTCTGTTTTAGAATCTGCACAAAAATCTTTTCTAAACTGCTGCATAGAAACAACAGTTTATCTCAATAAGCTGAATGCACACAGTGACAACCATTCTGTTAGATGGCTCCGTGTTTGTTTTAGAACCAGATATTTCACTTTAAACCTTATACTCCAGTACACTCTTGAATATGCAAATGCAGCTCCTGGAAGAAACGTGTTTCTTACTCGCTGAATCTGAACATATACTCAAGACTCTTAGGTGAATGAACACAGAGCAGAGCATTTTGAAGAAAACGTTTCTTCTATGTTATAGATGCAGTCTTACTGCTACTTCTTTTAGGCTGGTGTTTTGCTGCAAATGTTGATTTTAGAATTTGCATATAAAGGGTTTCTAAACTGCTGCCTAAGAAGAGCAGATTAACCCTTTAAGTTGAATGCACACATTCACAACCATTCTGTTAGATAGCTCCGTTTTGGTTTTAGAAACAGATATTTCTCTTTACAGCATTTACTCCCATACACTCTGGAATATCGAAATGCAGCTCCCAGAATAAACGTGTTTCAAACTCGCTGAATCCAAACATAGATTCAACGACCTTTGGTGAACGAACACACTGCAGAGCAGTTTGAAAGAAACGTTCCCTCTGAGTTTTAGACGCAGTCTTACTGCTATTTCTTATAGGCCGGTATTTTGCTGGAAATGTCTGTTTGAGAATCTACACAGAAATGTTTTCTAAACTGCTGCATACAAACAGCAGTTTAGCTCAGTAAGTTGAATGCACACATTGACAACCATTCCATTAGATCATCCGTTTTTCTTTTGGAACGAGACATTTGTCTTTACATCTTATACTCCAGTATACTCTGGAATGGGCAAACACAGCTCCTGGAAGAAACGTGTTGCTAACTAGCTGAATCTGAACATATATTCAAGTCTCTTATATGAATGAACACACGGCCGAGCAGTTTGAAAGAAAGGTTTCTTCTGAGTTTTAGACGCAGTCTTAATGCTCTTTTTTATATGTCGGTACTGGGCCGGAAAGGCCTGTTTTGCGACTCTGCACAGAAAGTGTTTGCAGACTGCTGAATCCACACACGGGTTTAACTCTGGAAGTTGAGTGCACACATTGACAACCGTTCTGTTAGATAGCTGCGTTTTGGATTTAGAAGCAGATATTTCCCTGTGCTTACTGCTGTTTCTTCCATATGCCGGTAATGGGCTGAAAACGCCTGTTTTGGGACTCTGCAGAGAAAGTGTTTGCAGACTGCTGAATCCACACACGGGTTTAACTCTGGAAGTTGAGTGCACACATTGACAACCGTTCTGTTAGATAGCTGCGTTTTGGATTTAGAAGCAGATATTTCCCTGTGCTTACTGCTGTTTCTTCCATATGCCGGTAATGGGCTGAAAACGCCTGTTTTGGGACTCTGCAGAGAAAGTGTTTGCAGACTGCTGAATCCACACACGGGTTTAACTCTGGAAGTTGAGTGCACACATTGACAACCGTTCTGTTAGATAGCTGCGTTTTGGATTTAGAAGCAGATATTTCCCTGTGCTTACTGCTGTTTCTTCCATATGCCGGTAATGGGCTGAAAACGCCTGTTTTGGGACTCTGCAGAGAAAGTGTTTGCAGACTGCTGAATCCACACACGGGTTTAACTCTGGAAGTTGAGTGCACACATTGACAACCGTTCTGTTAGATAGCTGCGTTTTGGATTTAGAAGCAGATATTTCCCTGTGCTTACTGCTGTTTCTTCCATATGCCGGTAATGGGCTGAAAACGCCTGTTTTGGGACTCTGCAGAGAAAGTGTTTGCAGACTGCTGAATCCACACACGGGTTTAACTCTGGAAGTTGAGTGCACACATTGACAACCGTTCTGTTAGATAGCTGCGTTTTGGATTTAGAAGCAGATATTTCCCTGTGCTTACTGCTGTTTCTTCCATATGCCGGTAATGGGCTGAAAACGCCTGTTTTGGGACTCTGCAGAGAAAGTGTTTGCAGACTGCTGAATCCACACACGGGTTTAACTCTGGAAGTTGAGTGCACACATTGACAACCGTTCTGTTAGATAGCTGCGTTTTGGATTTAGAAGCAGATATTTCCCTGTGCTTACTGCTGTTTCTTCCATATGCCGGTAATGGGCTGAAAACGCCTGTTTTGGGACTCTGCAGAGAAAGTGTTTGCAGACTGCTGAATCCACACACGGGTTTAACTCTGGAAGTTGAGTGCACACATTGACAACCGTTCTGTTAGATAGCTGCGTTTTGGATTTAGAAGCAGATATTTCCCTGTGCTTACTGCTGTTTCTTCCATATGCCGGTAATGGGCTGAAAACGCCTGTTTTGGGACTCTGCAGAGAAAGTGTTTGCAGACTGCTGAATCCACACACGGGTTTAACTCTGGAAGTTGAGTGCACACATTGACAACCGTTCTGTTAGATAGCTGCGTTTTGGATTTAGAAGCAGATATTTCCCTGTGCTTACTGCTGTTTCTTCCATATGCCGGTAATGGGCTGAAAACGCCTGTTTTGGGACTCTGCAGAGAAAGTGTTTGCAGACTGCTGAATCCACACACGGGTTTAACTCTGGAAGTTGAGTGCACACATTGACAACCGTTCTGTTAGATAGCTGCGTTTTGGATTTAGAAGCAGATATTTCCCTGTGCTTACTGCTGTTTCTTCCATATGCCGGTAATGGGCTGAAAACGCCTGTTTTGGGACTCTGCACAGAAAGTGTTTGCAGACTGCTGAATCCACACACGGGTTTAACTCTGGAAGTTGAGTGCACACATTGACAACCGTTCTGTTAGATAGCTGCGTTTTGGATTTAGAAGCAGATATTTCCCTGTGCTTACTGCTGTTTCTTCCATATGCCGGTAATGGGCTGAAAACGCCTGTTTTGGGACTCTGCAGAGAAAGTGTTTGCAGACTGCTGAATCCACACACGGGTTTAACTCTGGAAGTTGAGTGCACACATTGACAACCGTTCTGTTAGATAGCTGCGTTTTGGATTTAGAAGCAGATATTTCCCTGTGCTTACTGCTGTTTCTTCCATATGCCGGTAATGGGCTGAAAACGCCTGTTTTGGGACTCTGCACAGAAAGTGTTTGCAGACTGCTGAATCCACACACGGGTTTAACTCTGGAAGTTGAGTGCACACATTGACAACCGTTCTGTTAGAGAGCTGCGTTTTGGATTTAGAAGCAGATATTTCCCTGTGCTTACTGCTGTTTCTTCCATATGCCGGTAATGGGCTGAAAACGCCTGTTTCGGGACTCTGCACAGAAAGTGTTTGCAGACTGCTGAATCCACACACGGGTTTAACTCTGGAAGTTGAGTGCACACATTGACAACCGTTCTGTTAGATAGCTGCGTTTTGGATTTAGAAGCAGATATTTCCCTGTGCTTACTGCTGTTTCTTCCATATGCCGGTAATGGGCTGAAAACGCCTGTTTTGGGACTCTGCAGAGAAAGTGTTTGCAGACTGCTGAATCCACACACGGGTTTAACTCTGGAAGTTGAGTGCACACATTGACAACCGTTCTGTTAGAGAGCTGCGTTTTGGATTTAGAAGCAGATATTTCCCTGTGCTTACTGCTGTTTCTTCCATATGCCGGTAATGGGCTGAAAACGCCTGTTTTGGGACTCTGCAGAGAAAGTGTTTGCAGACTGCTGAATCCACACACGGGTTTAACTCTGGAAGTTGAGTGCACACATTGACAACCGTTCTGTTAGATAGCTGCGTTTTGGATTTAGAAGCAGATATTTCCCTGTGCTTACTGCTGTTTCTTCCATATGCCGGTAATGGGCTGAAAACGCCTGTTTTGGGACTCTGCAGAGAAAGTGTTTGCAGACTGCTGAATCCACACACTGGTTTACCTCTGGAAGTTGAGTGCACACATTGACAACCGTTCTGTTAGAGAGCTGCGTTTTGGATTTAGAAGCAGATATTTCTCTTTACAGCATATACTCTCATTCACTCTGGAATATCCAAACGCAGCTCCTAAAAGAATCGGGTTTCTAAGTATAATCAGATATTTCTCTTTACATCTTGTACCCCAGTACACTCTGATATATGCAAACGCAGCTCCTGGAAGAAACGTGTTTGTAACTCGCTGAATCTGAGCATATATTGAATCTCTTAGGTGAATGAACACACAGCAGAGGAGTTTGAAAAAAACATTTCTTCCATGTTATAGATGCACTGTTACTGCTATTGCTTTTAGGCTGGTGTTTTCCTGGAAATGTTGTTTTTAGAATTTCCATATAAATGGTTTGTAAACTGCTGCTTAAGTGGAGCAGTTTAATTCGTTAAGTTGAATGCCCTCATTCACAATCATTCTGTTAGCTAGCTCCGTTTTGGTTTTAGAAGCCTGTGTTTCTAGTTACAGCATATACTCCCATTCATTCTGGAATAGCCAAACGCAGCTCCCAGAATAGACGTGTTTCTAAGTCGCTGAATCTAAACATAGATTCAACTCCCTTAGGTGAACGAACACACAGCACAGCAGTTTGAAAGAAACGTTTTATTTGAGTTTTAGACGCAGTCTTATTGCTATTTCTTAGAGGCCGGTATTTTGCTGGGAATGTCTGTTTTAGAATCTGCACAAAAATCTTTTCTAAACTGCTGCATAGAAACAACAGTTTATCTCAATAAGCTGAATGCACACAGTGACAACCATTCTGTTAGATGGCTCCGTGTTTGTTTTAGAACCAGATATTTCACTTTAAACCTTATACTCCAGTACACTCTTGAATATGCAAATGCAGCTCCTGGAAGAAACGTGTTTCTTACTCGCTGAATCTGAACATATACTCAAGACTCTTAGGTGAATGAACACAGAGCAGAGCATTTTGAAGAAAACGTTTCTTCTATGTTATAGATGCAGTCTTACTGCTACTTCTTTTAGGCTGGTGTTTTGCTGCAAATGTTGATTTTAGAATTTGCATATAAAGGGTTTCTAAACTGCTGCCTAAGAAGAGCAGATTAACCCTTTAAGTTGAATGCACACATTCACAACCATTCTGTTAGATAGCTCCGTTTTGGTTTTAGAAACAGATATTTCTCTTTACAGCATTTACTCCCATACACTCTGGAATATCGAAATGCAGCTCCCAGAATAAACGTGTTTCAAACTCGCTGAATCCAAACATAGATTCAACGACCTTTGGTGAACGAACACACTGCAGAGCAGTTTGAAAGAAACGTTCCCTCTGAGTTTTAGACGCAGTCTTACTGCTATTTCTTATAGGCCGGTATTTTGCTGGAAATGTCTGTTTGAGAATCTACACAGAAATGTTTTCTAAACTGCTGCATACAAACAGCAGTTTAGCTCAGTAAGTTGAATGCACACATTGACAACCATTCCATTAGATCATCCGTTTTTCTTTTGGAACGAGACATTTGTCTTTACATCTTATACTCCAGTATACTCTGGAATGGGCAAACACAGCTCCTGGAAGAAACGTGTTGCTAACTAGCTGAATCTGAACATATATTCAAGTCTCTTATATGAATGAACACACGGCCGAGCAGTTTGAAAGAAAGGTTTCTTCTGAGTTTTAGACGCAGTCTTAATGCTCTTTTTTATATGTCGGTACTGGGCCGGAAAGGCCTGTTTTGCGACTCTGCACAGAAAGTGTTTGCAGACTGCTGAATCCACACACGGGTTTAACTCTGGAAGTTGAGTGCACACATTGACAACCGTTCTGTTAGATAGCTGCGTTTTGGATTTAGAAGCAGATATTTCCCTGTGCTTACTGCTGTTTCTTCCATATGCCGGTAATGGGCTGAAAACGCCTGTTTTGGGACTCTGCAGAGAAAGTGTTTGCAGACTGCTGAATCCACACACGGGTTTAACTCTGGAAGTTGAGTGCACACATTGACAACCGTTCTGTTAGATAGCTGCGTTTTGGATTTAGAAGCAGATATTTCCCTGTGCTTACTGCTGTTTCTTCCATATGCCGGTAATGGGCTGAAAACGCCTGTTTTGGGACTCTGCAGAGAAAGTGTTTGCAGACTGCTGAATCCACACACGGGTTTAACTCTGGAAGTTGAGTGCACACATTGACAACCGTTCTGTTAGATAGCTGCGTTTTGGATTTAGAAGCAGATATTTCCCTGTGCTTACTGCTGTTTCTTCCATATGCCAGTAATGGGCTGAAAAGGCCTGTTTTGGGACTCTGCAGAGAAAGTGTTTGCAGACTGCTGAATCCACACACGGGTTTAACTCTGGAAGTTGAGTGCACACATTGACAACCGTTCTGTTAGATAGCTGCGTTTTGGATTTAGAAGCAGATATTTCCCTGTGCTTACTGCTGTTTCTTCCATATGCCGGTAATGGGCTGAAAACGCCTGTTTTGGGACTCTGCAGAGAAAGTGTTTGCAGACTGCTGAATCCACACACGGGTTTAACTCTGGAAGTTGAGTGCACACATTGACAACCGTTCTGTTAGATAGCTGCGTTTTGGATTTAGAAGCAGATATTTCCCTGTGCTTACTGCTGTTTCTTCCATATGCCGGTAATGGGCTGAAAAGGCCTGTTTTGGGACTCTGCAGAGAAAGTGTTTGCAGACTGCTGAATCCACACACGGGTTTAACTCTGGAAGTTGAGTGCACACATTGACAACCGTTCTGTTAGATAGCTGCGTTTTGGATTTAGAAGCAGATATTTCCCTGTGCTTACTGCTGTTTCTTCCATATGCCGGTAATGGGCTGAAAACGCCTGTTTTGGGACTCTGCAGAGAAAGTGTTTGCAGACTGCTGAATTCACACACGGGTTTAACTCTGGAAGTTGAGTGCACACATTGACAACCGTTCTGTTAGATAGCTGCGTTTTGGATTTAGAAGCAGATATTTCCCTGTGCTTACTGCTGTTTCTTCCATATGCCGGTAATGGGCTGAAAACGCCTGTTTTGGGACTCTGCAGAGAAAGTGTTTGCAGACTGCTGAATCCACACACGGGTTTAACTCTGGAAGTTGAGTGCACACATTGACAACCGTTCTGTTAGATAGCTGCGTTTTGGATTTAGAAGCAGATATTTCCCTGTGCTTACTGCTGTTTCTTCCATATGCCGGTAATGGGCTGAAAACGCCTGTTTTGGGACTCTGCAGAGAAAGTGTTTGCAGACTGCTGAATCCACACACGGGTTTAACTCTGGAAGTTGAGTGCACACATTGACAACCGTTCTGTTAGATAGCTGCGTTTTGGATTTAGAAGCAGATATTTCCCTGTGCTTACTGCTGTTTCTTCCATATGCCGGTAATGGGCTGAAAAGGCCTGTTTTGGGACTCTGCAGAGAAAGTGTTTGCAGACTGCTGAATCCACACACGGGTTTAACTCTGGAAGTTGAGTGCACACATTGACAACCGTTCTGTTAGATAGCTGCGTTTTGGATTTAGAAGCAGATATTTCCCTGTGCTTACTGCTGTTTCTTCCATATGCCGGTAATGGGCTGAAAACGCCTGTTTTGGGACTCTGCAGAGAAAGTGTTTGCAGACTGCTGAATCCACACACGGGTTTAACTCTGGAAGTTGAGTGCACACATTGACAACCGTTCTGTTAGATAGCTGCGTTTTGGATTTAGAAGCAGATATTTCCCTGTGCTTACTGCTGTTTCTTCCATATGCCGGTAATGGGCAGAAAACGCCTGTTTTGGGACTCTGCAGAGAAAGTGTTTGCAGACTGCTGAATCCACACACGGGTTTAACTCTGGAAGTTGAGTGCACACATTGACAACCGTTCTGTTAGATAGCTGCGTTTTGGATTTAGAAGCAGATATTTCCCTGTGCTTACTGCTGTTTCTTCCATATGCCGGTAATGGGCTGAAAACGCCTGTTTTGGGACTCTGCAGAGAAAGTGTTTGCAGACTGCTGAATCCACACACGGGTTTAACTCTGGAAGTTGAGTGCACACATTGACAACCGTTCTGTTAGATAGCTGTGTTTTGGATTTAGAAGCAGATATTTCCCTGTGCTTACTGCTGTTTCTTCCATATGCCGGTAATGGGCTGAAAACGCCTGTTTTGGGACTCTGCAGAGAAAGTGTTTGCAGACTGCTGAATCCACACACGGGTTTAACTCTGGAAGTTGAGTGCACACATTGACAACCGTTCTGTTAGATAGCTGCGTTTTGGATTTAGAAGCAGATATTTCCCTGTGCTTACTGCTGTTTCTTCCATATGCCGGTAATGGGCTGAAAACGCCTGTTTTGGGACTCTGCAGAGAAAGTGTTTGCAGACTGCTGAATCCACACACGGGTTTAACTCTGGAAGTTGAGTGCACACATTGACAACCGTTCTGTTAGATAGCTGCGTTTTGGATTTAGAAGCAGATATTTCCCTGTGCTTACTGCTGTTTCTTCCATATGCCGGTAATGGGCTGAAAACGCCTGTTTTGGGACTCTGCAGAGAAAGTGTTTGCAGACTGCTGAATCCACACACGGGTTTAACTCTGGAAGTTGAGTGCACACATTGACAACCGTTCTGTTAGATAGCTGCGTTTTGGATTTAGAAGCAGATATTTCCCTGTGCTTACTGCTGTTTCTTCCATATGCCGGTAATGGGCTGAAAAGGCCTGTTTTGGGACTCTGCAGAGAAAGTGTTTGCAGACTGCTGAATCCACACACGGGTTTAACTCTGGAAGTTGAGTGCACACATTGACAACCGTTCTGTTAGATAGCTGCGTTTTGGATTTAGAAGCAGATATTTCCCTGTGCTTACTGCTGTTTCTTCCATATGCCGGTAATGGGCTGAAAACGCCTGTTTTGGGACTCTGCAGAGAAAGTGTTTGCAGACTGCTGAATCCACACACGGGTTTAACTCTGGAAGTTGAGTGCACACATTGACAACCGTTCTGTTAGATAGCTGCGTTTTGGATTTAGAAGCAGATATTTCCCTGTGCTTACTGCTGTTTCTTCCATATGCCGGTAATGGGCAGAAAACGCCTGTTTTGGGACTCTGCAGAGAAAGTGTTTGCAGACTGCTGAATCCACACACGGGTTTAACTCTGGAAGTTGAGTGCACACATTGACAACCGTTCTGTTAGATAGCTGCGTTTTGGATTTAGAAGCAGATATTTCCCTGTGCTTACTGCTGTTTCTTCCATATGCCGGTAATGGGCTGAAAACGCCTGTTTTGGGACTCTGCAGAGAAAGTGTTTGCAGACTGCTGAATCCACACACGGGTTTAACTCTGGAAGTTGAGTGCACACATTGACAACCGTTCTGTTAGATAGCTGTGTTTTGGATTTAGAAGCAGATATTTCCCTGTGCTTACTGCTGTTTCTTCCATATGCCGGTAATGGGCTGAAAACGCCTGTTTTGGGACTCTGCAGAGAAAGTGTTTGCAGACTGCTGAATCCACACACGGGTTTAACTCTGGAAGTTGAGTGCACACATTGACAACCGTTCTGTTAGATAGCTGCGTTTTGGATTTAGAAGCAGATATTTCCCTGTGCTTACTGCTGTTTCTTCCATATGCCGGTAATGGGCTGAAAACGCCTGTTTTGGGACTCTGCAGAGAAAGTGTTTGCAGACTGCTGAATCCACACACGGGTTTAACTCTGGAAGTTGAGTGCACACATTGACAACCGTTCTGTTAGATAGCTGCGTTTTGGATTTAGAAGCAGATATTTCCCTGTGCTTACTGCTGTTTCTTCCATATGCCGGTAATGGGCTGAAAACGCCTGTTTTGGGACTCTGCAGAGAAAGTGTTTGCAGACTGCTGAATCCACACACGGGTTTAACTCTGGAAGTTGAGTGCACACATTGAAAACCGTTCTGTTAGATAGCTGCGTTTTGGATTTAGAAGCAGATATTTCCCTGTGCTTACTGCTGTTTCTTCCATATGCCGGTAATGGGCTGAAAACGCCTGTTTTGGGACTCTGCAGAGAAAGTGTTTGCAGACTGCTGAATCCACACACGGGTTTAACTCTGGAAGTTGAGTGCACACATTGACAACCGTTCTGTTAGATAGCTGCGTTTTGGATTTAGAAGCAGATATTTCCCTGTGCTTACTGCTGTTTCTTCCATATGCCGGTAATGGGCTGAAAACGCCTGTTTTGGGACTCTGCAGAGAAAGTGTTTGCAGACTGCTGAATCCACACACGGGTTTAACTCTGGAAGTTGAGTGCACACATTGACAACCGTTCTGTTAGATAGCTGCGTTTTGGATTTAGAAGCAGATATTTCCCTGTGCTTACTGCTGTTTCTTCCATATGCCGGTAATGGGCTGAAAACGCCTGTTTTGGGACTCTGCAGAGAAAGTGTTTGCAGACTGCTGAATCCACACACGGGTTTAACTCTGGAAGTTGAGTGCACACATTGACAACCGTTCTGTTAGATAGCTGCGTTTTGGATTTAGAAGCAGATATTTCCCTGTGCTTACTGCTGTTTCTTCCATATGCCGGTAATGGGCTGAAAACGCCTGTTTTGGGACTCTGCAGAGAAAGTGTTTGCAGACTGCTGAATCCACACACTGGTTTACCTCTGGAAGTTGAGTGCACACATTGACAACCGTTCTGTTAGAGAGCTGCGTTTTGGATTTAGAAGCAGATATTTCCCTGTGCTTACTGCTGTTTCTTCCATATGCCGGTAATGGGCTGAAAACGCCTGTTTTGGGACTCTGCAGAGAAAGTGTTTGCAGACTGCTGAATCCACACACGGGTTTAACTCTGGAAGTTGAGTGCACACATTGACAACCGTTCTGTTAGATAGCTGCGTTTTGGATTTAGAAGCAGATATTTCCCTGGGCTTACTGCTGTTTCTTCCATATGCCGGTAATGGGCTGAAAACGCCTGTTTTGGGACTCTGCAGAGAAAGTGTTTGCAGACTGCTGAATCCACACACGGGTTTAACTCTGGAAGTTGAGTGCACACATTGACAACCGTTCTGTTAGATAGCTGCGTTTTGGATTTAGAAGCAGATATTTCCCTGGGCTTACTGCTGTTTCTTCCATATGCCGGTAATGGGCTGAAAACGCCTGTTTTGGGACTCTGCAGAGAAAGTGTTTGCAGACTGCTGAATCCACACACGGGTTTAACTCTGGAAGTTGAGTGCACACATTGACAACCGTTCTGTTAGATAGCTGCGTTTTGGATTTAGAAGCAGATATTTCCCTGTGCTTACTGCTGTTTCTTCCATATGCCGGTAATGGGCTGAAAACGCCTGTTTTGGGACTCTGCAGAGAAAGTGTTTGCAGACTGCTGAATCCACACACGGGTTTAACTCTGGAAGTTGAGTGCACACATTGACAACCGTTCTGTTAGAGAGCTGCGTTTTGGATTTAGAAGCAGATATTTCCCTGTGCTTACTGCTGTTTCTTCCATATGCCGGTAATGGGCTGAAAACGCCTGTTTTGGGACTCTGCAGAGAAAGTGTTTGCAGACTGCTGAATCCACACACGGGTTTAACTCTGGAAGTTGAGTGCACACATTGACAACCGTTCTGTTAGATAGCTGCGTTTTGGATTTAGAAGCAGATATTTCCCTGTGCTTACTGCTGTTTCTTCCATATGCCGGTAATGGGCTGAAAACGCCTGTTTTGGGACTCTGCAGAGAAAGTGTTTGCAGACTGCTGAATCCACACACGGGTTTAACTCTGGAAGTTGAGTGCACACATTGACAACCGTTCTGTTAGATAGCTGCGTTTTGGATTTAGAAGCAGATATTTCCCTGTGCTTACTGCTGTTTCTTCCATATGCCGGTAATGGGCTGAAAAGGCCTGTTTTGGGACTCTGCAGAGAAAGTGTTTGCAGACTGCTGAATCCACACACGGGTTTAACTCTGGAAGTTGAGTGCACACATTGACAACCGTTCTGTTAGATAGCTGCGTTTTGGATTTAGAAGCAGATATTTCCCTGTGCTTACTGCTGTTTCTTCCATATGCCGGTAATGGGCTGAAAACGCCTGTTTTGGGACTCTGCAGAGAAAGTGTTTGCAGACTGCTGAATCCACACACGGGTTTAACTCTGGAAGTTGAGTGCACACATTGACAACCGTTCTGTTAGATAGCTGCGTTTTGGATTTAGAAGCAGATATTTCCCTGTGCTTACTGCTGTTTCTTCCATATGCCGGTAATGGGCTTAAAACGCCTGTTTTGGGACTCTGCAGAGAAAGTGTTTGCAGACTGCTGAATCCACACACGGGTTTAACTCTGGAAGTTGAGTGCACACATTGACAACCGTTCTGTTAGATAGCTGCGTTTTGGATTTAGAAGCAGTTATTTCCCTGTGCTTACTGCTGTTTCTTCCATATGCCGGTAATGGGCTGAAAAGGCCTGTTTTGGGACTCTGCAGAGAAAGTGTTTGCAGACTGCTGAATCCACACACGGGTTTAACTCTGGAAGTTGAGTGCACACATTGACAACCGTTCTGTTAGATAGCTGCGTTTTGGATTTAGAAGCAGATATTTCCCTGGGCTTACTGCTGTTTCTTCCATATGCCGGTAATGGGCTGAAAACGCCTGTTTTGGGACTCTGCAGAGAAAGTGTTTGCAGACTGCTGAATCCACACACGGGTTTAACTCTGGAAGTTGAGTGCACACATTGACAACCGTTCTGTTAGATAGCTGCGTTTTGGATTTAGAAGCAGATATTTCCCTGTGCTTACTGCTGTTTCTTCCATATGCCGGTAATGGGCTGAAAACGCCTGTTTTGGGACTCTGCAGAGAAAGTGTTTGCAGACTGCTGAATCCACACACGGGTTTAACTCTGGAAGTTGAGTGCACACGTTGACAACCGTTCTGTTAGATAGCTGCGTTTTGGATTTAGAAGCAGATATTTCCCTGTGCTTACTGCTGTTTCTTCCATATGCCGGTAATGGGCTGAAAACGCCTGTTTTGGGACTCTGCAGAGAAAGTGTTTGCAGACTGCTGAATCCACACACGGGTTTAACTCTGGAAGTTGAGTGCACACATTGACAACCGTTCTGTTAGATAGCTGCGTTTTGGATTTAGAAGCAGATATTTCCCTGTGCTTACTGCTGTTTCTTCCATATGCCGGTAATGGGCTGAAAAACGCCTGTTTTGGGACTCTGCAGAGAAAGTGTTTGCAGACTGCTGAATCCACACACGGGTTTAACTCTGGAAGTTGAGTGCACACATTGACAACCGTTCTGTTAGATAGCTGCGTTTTGGATTTAGAAGCAGATATTTCCCTGTGCTTACTGCTGTTTCTTCCATATGCCGGTAATGGGCTGAAAACGCCTGTTTTGGGACTCTGCAGAGAAAGTGTTTGCAGACTGCTGAATCCACACACGGGTTTAACTCTGGAAGTTGAGTGCACACATTGACAACCGTTCTGTTAGATAGCTGCGTTTTGGATTTAGAAGCAGATATTTCCCTGTGCTTACTGCTGTTTCTTCCATATGCCGGTAATGGGCTGAAAAGGCCTGTTTTGGGACTCTGCAGAGAAAGTGTTTGCAGACTGCTGAATCCACACACGGGTTTAACTCTGGAAGTTGAGTGCACACATTGACAACCGTTCTGTTAGATAGCTGCGTTTTGGATTTAGAAGCAGATATTTCCCTGTGCTTACTGCTGTTTCTTCCATATGCCGGTAATGGGCTGAAAACGCCTGTTTTGGGACTCTGCAGAGAAAGTGTTTGCAGACTGCTGAATCCACACACGGGTTTAACTCTGGAAGTTGAGTGCACACATTGACAACCGTTCTGTTAGATAGCTGCGTTTTGGATTTAGAAGCAGATATTTCCCTGTGCTTACTGCTGTTTCTTCCATATGCCGGTAATGGGCAGAAAACGCCTGTTTTGGGACTCTGCAGAGAAAGTGTTTGCAGACTGCTGAATCCACACACGGGTTTAACTCTGGAAGTTGAGTGCACACATTGACAACCGTTCTGTTAGATAGCTGCGTTTTGGATTTAGAAGCAGATATTTCCCTGTGCTTACTGCTGTTTCTTCCATATGCCGGTAATGGGCTGAAAACGCCTGTTTTGGGACTCTGCAGAGAAAGTGTTTGCAGACTGCTGAATCCACACACGGGTTTAACTCTGGAAGTTGAGTGCACACATTGACAACCGTTCTGTTAGATAGCTGTGTTTTGGATTTAGAAGCAGATATTTCCCTGTGCTTACTGCTGTTTCTTCCATATGCCGGTAATGGGCTGAAAACGCCTGTTTTGGGACTCTGCAGAGAAAGTGTTTGCAGACTGCTGAATCCACACACGGGTTTAACTCTGGAAGTTGAGTGCACACATTGACAACCGTTCTGTTAGATAGCTGCGTTTTGGATTTAGAAGCAGATATTTCCCTGTGCTTACTGCTGTTTCTTCCATATGCCGGTAATGGGCTGAAAACGCCTGTTTTGGGACTCTGCAGAGAAAGTGTTTGCAGACTGCTGAATCCACACACGGGTTTAACTCTGGAAGTTGAGTGCACACATTGACAACCGTTCTGTTAGATAGCTGCGTTTTGGATTTAGAAGCAGATATTTCCCTGTGCTTACTGCTGTTTCTTCCATATGCCGGTAATGGGCTGAAAACGCCTGTTTTGGGACTCTGCAGAGAAAGTGTTTGCAGACTGCTGAATCCACACACGGGTTTAACTCTGGAAGTTGAGTGCACACATTGACAACCGTTCTGTTAGAGAGCTGCGTTTTGGATTTAGAAGCAGATATTTCCCTGTGCTTACTGCTGTTTCTTCCATATGCCGGTAATGGGCTGAAAACGCCTGTTTTGGGACTCTGCAGAGAAAGTGTTTGCAGACTGCTGAATCCACACACGGGTTTAACTCTGGAAGTTGAGTGCACACATTGACAACCGTTCTGTTAGATAGCTGCGTTTTGGATTTAGAAGCAGATATTTCCCTGTGCTTACTGCTGTTTCTTCCATATGCCGGTAATGGGCTGAAAAGGCCTGTTTTGGGACTCTGCAGAGAAAGTGTTTGCAGACTGCTGAATCCACACACGGGTTTAACTCTGGAAGTTGAGTGCACACATTGACAACCGTTCTGTTAGATAGCTGCGTTTTGGATTTAGAAGCAGATATTTCCCTGTGCTTACTGCTGTTTCTTCCATATGCCGGTAATGGGCTGAAAACGCCTGTTTTGGGGACTCTGCAGAGAAAGTGTTTGCAGACTGCTGAATCCACACACGGGTTTAACTCTGGAAGTTGAGCGCACACATTGACAACCGTTCTGTTAGATAGCTGCGTTTTGGATTTAGAAGCAGATATTTCCCTGTGCTTACTGCTGTTTCTTCCATATGCCGGTAATGGGCTGAAAACGCCTGTTTTGGGACTCTGCAGAGAAAGTGTTTGCAGACTGCTGAATCCACACACTGGTTTAACTCTGGAAGTTGAGTGCACACATTGACAACCGTTCTGTTAGAGAGCTGCGTTTTGGATTTAGAAGCAGATATTTCCCTGTGCTTACTGCTGTTTCTTCCATATGCCGGTAATGGGCTGAAAACGCCTGTTTTGGGACTCTGCAGAGAAAGTGTTTGCAGACTGCTGAATCCACACACGGGTTTAACTCTGGAAGTTGAGTGCACACATTGACAACCGTTCTGTTAGATAGCTGCGTTTTGGATTTAGAAGCAGATATTTCCCTGTGCTTACTGCTGTTTCTTCCATATGCCGGTAATGGGCTGAAAACGCCTGTTTTGGGACTCTGCAGAGAAAGTGTTTGCAGACTGCTGAATCCACACACGGGTTTAACTCTGGAAGTTGAGTGCACACATTGACAACCGTTCTGTTAGATAGCTGCGTTTTGGATTTAGAAGCAGATATTTCCCTGGGCTTACTGCTGTTTCTTCCATATGCCGGTAATGGGCTGAAAACGCCTGTTTTGGGACTCTGCAGAGAAAGTGTTTGCAGACTGCTGAATCCACACACGGGTTTAACTCTGGAAGTTGAGTGCACACATTGACAACCGTTCTGTTAGATAGCTGCGTTTTGGATTTAGAAGCAGATATTTCCCTGTGCTTACTGCTGTTTCTTCCATATGCCGGTAATGGGCTGAAAACGCCTGTTTTGGGACTCTGCAGAGAAAGTGTTTGCAGACTGCTGAATCCACACACGGGTTTAACTCTGGAAGTTGAGTGCACACATTGACAACCGTTCTGTTAGATAGCTGCGTTTTGGATTTAGAAGCAGATATTTCCCTGTGCTTACTCCTGTTTCTTCCATATGCCGGTAATGGGCTGAAAACGCCTGTTTTGGGACTCTGCAGAGAAAGTGTTTGCAGACTGCTGAATCCACACACGGGTTTAACTCTGGAAGTTGAGTGCACACATTGACAACCGTTCTGTT